>NC_089587.1:149642246-149726789 GCF_019320115.1 Miscanthus floridulus | reverse complement strand
AACTGGCAGTGATGTTGTGTAGCGGTTAGGTTTAACTTAGGTGTTAAGTAGGATAAGTTTCCGTTATCTTTCAAACTCCTCCTACTGATGCAACGGTTAAGATGCCTCAACTTAGCCCCTGAGACCCGTGTTCGAGTCCTAGGCAGCCCAATTTTTTTGGTTTAATTTTATAATTTATTAAGCAGTCTAAAGGTCAAAAATATAAAATAAATGTGTTGCATCCCTGAATCGAACCGAAGCCTACAAGTTCCAGAGCAACGGACAAACCATTGAGCTATCGCCTGATTTATCTGTCCCTGCTTTGCATGTAGGCCCCTTCAACTCCCTAGCCACACTGGTCGCGCGGTTCCCATGAAGAGCCGCTGTTTTAATTACCAAACGCTGGTCCATTGGCTGCTCACGTCGGTTCCCAAACACAGGCACGCTCCCAACGCAGGCGCAATGGCGGTTCAATGGCGTTTCCCAACGCAGGCGCGCTCCATTTCTAAGGGGAGAGCCCTTTAGTTCCCCACTAAGAGACGCCGCGTTTACACGTCCATTGGCTGCTCGCGCCGGTTCCCAAACGCAGGCGCGCTCAACGTAGGCGCAATGGTGGTTCAATGCTGTTTCCCAACGCAGGTGCGTGCTCCGTTTCCGAGGGGGTGTGAGTTATTGAACCATGATCAGTTCCACACTGACACGCCTATATAAGCCAGGCCCCCATGCACACAGTCGGCCACCACACCACCGCACATCAAGAAAGCCAAGCACCGCCCTTCCCACGCACACCTCGCCCCGGCCCTCGACGTACCCGCCGCCATGCACAATGCCTCGCCGCTTGAAGACAACATGGGCGAAGCTCAACCCATCATCCTCACGTCGCCCGCCGACTCCACCGACGCCGTCATCCGAATCGGACCTCAAGGTGAACCTCGAGGACGATCCAGACCGGGAGACCGCATTGGAGGAGGAACCAGAACCTCTTCCAGTGGAGGAGGTCATCTTCAATTCGTTGGAGACGGCTCGGAAGGAGGAGGACCGGCACCTCCGCGCCATCGCACAGAAGGAGACCGACGACTGCATCCTGAAGCGCGTTGTTGAGATCTCCAAGGAGGATGAGCGCCGCCACAAGGAGGAGGAGTGCGGCCGCTAGGAGGAGACTGAGTGGCGTCCCGCGATGGACGCGGAACGGCGGTGCCGACGCAGGGCTGAGCGAAAGAAGCGCGAAGAGGAGCACCGCCGTCGGTAGCCGGGGGACAACTCATGCGGCAGCACCGGCAGTAATTAGTAGCACTAGTGATTAATCAATGCCTTTATATAGGGCGATGTAATAATTTACTGGTGCTAAAAAAACCATATCGTCGAATCCTTTGTTTGATCATCATCACCTGAATTGGGTTGATACTTTGCATTGCATGACCTCTCATTTTATTTGCTTACATATTGGATGTTGCATTTTGTATGACCTCGTTTTGCTTACCTCGTTTTGCTCTTCTAGATAATTCCATGTTGCAGCATGTCTGTCATCTGTCACATCACTGCTGGGCCATTCTTTAAACCAGCAGTGATTTCCGTGTAGTGGTTACAGAATAAGTAACTTATCTTTTCCACTTATTTCAAATACCTCCTACTGGCTCAACGGTTAAGACCCCGCAACTTAGCCCCCGATACTCGTGTTCGAATCCTGGGTGGCCCAATTTTTTTTGTTTAATTTTATAATTTATTAAGCGGTCTAAAGGTCAAAAAGATAAAATAAATAAACCATGGCACACATCCTATACTAGCGCAGCGGTTAAGTGTTTGAACTCTGTGGGCCAAGACCCGAGCTCAAACCTGAGGGCTGGCACAATTTTTTTTAATTTTTTATATATCACTGCCGGTTTTCAAAATAAACCGACGGTGATAACATGCATCACTGTTGGTTTCCTCTCATCACTGTCGGTTTCCTCTCATCACTGCCGGTTTCTTGAAACCGACAGTGATGTTTATATATATTAAAAAAAATCTTTCATATACTGAATAAATAGAAGCATATGTATTCCTATGTCGAAATGGCTTGAATTTTTTTTGGCAAGCGTATACACCCAAATTAAGATCCCACACAGGATCTTAGGTTTTTCTAATCATTTTTTATTAATTATATTTTTCTGTGTGCTGAATGAGACAAAAGAGGGTGAATTTCATCTTGGACCCAATAGATTTTTTCATCCACCTCCACAAAATTCTTATCCCTAGGGCACATTAGAGCCTGTGTAAAAGTTTGGTACCATTCCGGATCTTTTCGTGGGTAGACTCAGTTCAACCTATAATTAAACGGTCTCGTCGCGCGAAAATTCAATTAAACCTCAGAAAGTAGCAAACCTTCTCTGGAAAATCGCAAACTTGGTGTTTCCTTGACACGTGGCACGTGCAAGCCTAAGAAAAAGTTTGAGACCAATACGACACCGGAATGCCTATGAACCACAGAAACCTTGATAACCTATGTGTATAGTCATGGTTCGATGAAAGGGCACATGTACCTCTGTGAAGCATGTATACTCTGCCTATGTCGACATGGCTTGAAATTTTTTTGGCAAGCATGTACACCCAAATTAAAGACCCCACACAGGATCTTAGGTTTTTCTGTTCATTTTTTTATTTATTATATTTTTCTCTGTGCCAAATGATACAAAAGAGGGTGAATTTCATCTTGGACCCAATAGATTTTTTCATCCACCTCCATAAAATTCTTATCTCCAGGGCACATTAGAGCCTGTGTAAAAGTTTGGCACCATTCCGGATCTTTTCATGGGTAGACTCAGTTCAACCTATAATTAAACGGTCTCGTCGCGCGAAAATTCAATTAAACCTCAGAAAGTAGCAAACCTTCTCCGAAAAATCCCAAACTTGGTGTTTCCTTCACACGTGGCACGTGCAAGCCTAAGAAAAAGTTTGAGACCAATACGTCATCGAAATGCCTATGAACCACAGAAACCTTAATAACATATGTGTATAGTCATGGTTCGATGAAAGGGCACATGTACCTCTGTGAAGCATGTATACTCCGCCTATGTTGACATGGCTTGAAATTTTTCTGGCAAGCATGTACACCCAAATTAAGACCCCACACAGGATGTTAGGTTTTTCTGTTCATTTTTTTATTTATTATATTTTTCTCTGTGCCAAATGATACAAAAGAGGGTGAATTTCATCGTGGACCCAATAGATTTTTTCATCTAGCTCCACAAAATTCTTATCCCTAGGGCACATTAGAGCCTGTGTAAAAGTTTGGCACCATTCCGGATCTTTAGTGGGTTGACTCAGTTCAACCTATAATTAAATAATGTCGTCGCGCGGAAATTCAATTAAACCTCAGAAAGTAGCAAACCATCTACGGAAAATCCCAAACTTTGTGTTTCCTTCACACGTGGCACGTGCAAGCCTAAGAATAAGTTTGAGACAAATACGACACCGGAATGTTACACGAATTACTTGCATGACAATAATTAAACACATAAAGCCGTACATATTAAAAATAGAACCCAATTAAACTACGACCTTGAAAACCTAGCTAAATAAACATTAATTACTATCGGAATCACTGTCGGGATCGATCGGGCCACGCACACTAACATGCCTCTGTAGCCATATATGGTAATTAATGTCACAGATTATGTATCCGTTTGTATCAATGAAGTCCAATGCCCGTATGAGTGCACTCTCTCGGGCCTCACAATACAGAAAGAATGGTCGGCCATAGATGTAACCTACTGAACGACCACTGCCCCTGTTAGTAATCCTTATGCAGTACTGGTGTCCATCTATAGTGAGCTGGCCAAGGTTTTCAATGCAGAAGTCCCAATCGTACCCGAGTTGCTCCGTAGCTTAGTCTAGAACGGCCCACAAGCCACATGCAGCATAGGTAAGGTCCTGTAGCGCAATCTGCATGCAGAGAAAAAGAAAAAAATTAGAGAATGTTATTACAATAATAAACAACAAATAACCATGACTCAGGTATAAGTGACCATTTTACCACATCCGCATGGTTATAGCTCGCAAACCATTCGCTTGCTTGCGGGACGGGGATATCACCAGCATTCAAAGCAAGTGCCTTGAAGTGCGAGAAATCAGGCACATCATAGCAAATACGTCGAAGTGCATCTAAACAGATGCGCACGGCAGTTAATTGGGCGCTTATCACGTCCGGGCTCTGTATTCTAGTCCCATGGATATGGTTCCGATGATTTGAACCCCTCATAGGGATGAAAAAACTGAGTTCACACGTCCATAGCCAACCACTTGCATTAGATGCCATGTTCTCGACGATGTCCGAGATAAAGAACCAGCTAAGTGCTGTTCGCAACCAATCTATTGGGGATATAGTCTGCGACATATATGCATGCAACAATGATATTAGACTAATTACAGTTATTTGTTAGCATCAAAAAATAAAAGATGTTAGAAAATATTTCATACAATAGCTGGAACAGGGAACCGTGGAATGGCCACATTAGGAGCGAATGGCTCATCGCCAGGGTGGAAACCTGGTTCTTGTGGTGGGGGAGGTCCGTTGTTCATACCACCTGATCGATAAAATGCAAAAAAATGAACATAAAATATATGCACAAAAAATTCTTCCAAGTAAAATGTGGCAACATAATTAAATATAAATCGAATGCAAGGAATAAGAATATATATAAATATATAATGCAAAGAAACATGAATATAAATATAGATCAAATGAATATAGATAGAATATTGGAGAAGACAACATATCAATACCATTGAAAAATGCAGGAGCCATGACCAAATCACGTAGAGAGAGAGTGGATGTCTTGAGGAGTGAGAGTGAAAAGTGAGAAATGAGACTGAGAGAGTTCGTGGGTGGATGGGATTGATGTATGTGGCCGGCAGTTTGTTTTATATAGGGGGGTATGGACATCACTGCCGGTTTTTAAATAGAACCGACAGTGAAGGTGGATATCACTGCCGATTTTTAAATAGAACCGACAATGAAGGTGACAATCACTGCCGGTTTCTACATAGAACCGACAGTGAAGGTGCATATATGTAAAGGATATATTTATTTAGATACTACAGTGGGAAAGTTTTAACAACAACGATATATTTATTTAGATAGTAATGAAATACATCAAAAAATTACAAAAAAATTAGAAATAAGTTGCATATACGATAACAAAGACCTTACACTAAAATTCCATATACGATAACAAAGACCTATTTGCGTACAGGTCAATGTTACCATCAATGTGTATCAACACATTACAATTTAACCACCTCAGTAGCATTCTTCTAGCACCAACTAGGGTCAAACAACAGCACCGAGGTGGTCTACGAGCTATACCGGTTGGAGATGACAAGGTGGCATCGATGAATCCATGCCTTCTGCTGTACATGGCCTTTTTCTCGGTACAGTCCAGAGCACATCGAATTCAGCTCGGCACCGCACCGATGAACCAATGCCGCTCCGGGACGGGAAATTGCCTAGAGCACACCAGGTCTCTCTAGACATACAGTCCAGAGCGCACCACAACGGATGGCTCTGTGAACCTCATGGCATCTCCAATCTTCGGCGTTGCTCTATCTTCAGTAGCATTCTTCTAGTACCTCATGTGTGTACCATTTTGGTGGACTACGATGCATAACGATATCTATGGTTTATTGTGAAAGGAAAATATTGTATCATGGCTGATAAGGCCTGGCTGAAACCAACATGCATGGAGAGGCTAGCTCCTGGCCAAGGGCCATTTTATAGGGGCTATCAGTCGTGGTACATTTTTATTTCTAAACTAAAGTTGTCGGGGTAGGTGGGAGCAGTGTTCCAACTATTGTGGTCATGGGAGCACTGTTGGCATGTGAGGAGCATCTACACATCACTGTCGGTTTTAGTTTAAAAACCGACAGTTAATTGGGCCTTCTGTGTTGGTTTGAGCAACCGACTGTGATAGAAGATATCACTGCCGGTTTTGAACCCAAAACCGGCAGTGAAGGGCCCTGTGGCCAACTTTAGGTAAAAAAAATATAAAAAACAGTGTCGGATTGGAGCCTGCCATCGCAGCCTTTTGTAAAAAATATAAAAAAGTTTGGCCCGCCTGGGATTCGAGCGCAGGTCTCAGAGTATAGAGTGTGCGGCCTTAACCGCTGAGCTAGAACAGGGAGTTCACTTAGTTTGCTTTTCTTTATTTATTTATTAATAGAAATAATGCAGTTAGTTTATATTCTAAAATAACACAAAATTTTGTGTCTTGATTATTTAATTCTATGATAATGAATTAATGGTCTATAATTATCAAATAATAATGTTTGTGAACATCATCTTAATATTTGATTACATAGTCAATAATTAAATTGTAGAGATGCGCACAAAATATAAATTAAATATTCAGTGCGAATTACTGATACAACGTCTGCATAATGATTACATAGTTAATAATAATCTAACTATCTTTAGGTGCATCAACAATAAGGGCCTCATTGTGATCAATTCGTACGTAAGCAGGTTCGTCACCCTCTTGAAGGATAGGTAGGGGTATGTTCGCCCCGAATGGAGGCATTTCCTGATAGCCCCTGTAGTCTTCTTCGTCCATCACTCCATCGACACCGACAATCTTCCTTTTCCCTTCTAGGACTACTTTTAGCCTTCCTTTTGTCTTGTTATCCCTTTCATAGAAGACTTGCATAACATCTCTTGCAAGGATAAAGGGGTCGTCTCTGTATGCGGTCTTAGTGAGATCAACGGTAGTGAACCCTTCGCTGTCAGTGTTGATTTCCTCGAGCTGGACCCACTGGCAGTGAAAAAGAGCTGCCTTCAACGGACCGTAGGCTAGCTCCCATATCTCCTCTATGAAACCATAGTATGTCGCCTGCACGTTGCCGTTTTCATCGTGAGCATCAAAACGAATACCACAATTTTGGTATGTGCTCTTTCCATCTTGCTTTTTTGTGTAAAATGTGAATCCATTGATCTCATACCCTTGATACTTAAGATATGTACTCGAAGGTCCCTTGGCTAAGGCATCCAGTTGATTACCCAACTTTATTCCAAGCAAGCGACGTCGCAACCAGCTGACAAATTCCTCCTTATGGTTTTTATCCAGCCAAGCCTGTGACTTGCTCGAATACAGAGTTTGTAGCGATTGCCTGTGCTCGTCAATGTATGGCATCACACCCTCAGCTTGCTGGAGAACAGCAAACTGTGCCTATCTAAAAGAAACAAGGTCATCTACTGTAACAGATTTCTCCCCGACCGTTCCTTTTCCACGTAGTCTTCCCTCATGACGAGATTCTGGAACTCCGACCCTTTTGATGTCTAGATAATATGTGCAAAACTCAATGGCCTCCTCCGTTGACCATCCTTCAACCATGCCCCTTCTGGCATGAATCTATTCCTAACATACCTCCTAAAAACTTTCATCAATCTTTCGAAAGGGAACATCCGATGCAGGTACATTGGGCCAATGGCTCTAATTTGGTCAACAAGATGAATGAGCAGATGCAATGAGATATCAAAGTAAGTCGGCGGGAAATGCATCTCAAGCCTAATGAGAGTTTCGGCTATGTCCCGCAGCAGCTGCTCTAGCGTGGACACATCAATGACCTTTTTTGAGATCGCGTTGAAGAACGAGCAAAGCTTTATGATTGGGGCGCGGACCTTTGGGGGGAGGATACCACGTAGGGCAACAGGGAGCAGCTGAGTCATAATGACATGACAGTCATGGGCCTTCATAGGGCTATAGTTGAACTTGAGTTCTCTCATGTTCACTAGCCTCTTTGGGTTCGCACAGTAGCCCGTCGGGACTTTGAGTTCATTGAAGAAAGAAATAAGCGCACGCTTTTCTTCCTTCTTCAATGTCCATGACGCAACCGGAAGTTTGAACTGGCCATTCTCTAGCTCCACGGGATGCAGCTCCTTCCTGATTCCCAAGTGTTGCATGTCCAGGCGTGTGGCTAGTGAATCCTTCGATGTCCCCTCGGTGTCCATCAAGGTGTTAAGAGTGTTAGCACACACGTTTTTAGTGATGTGCATGGGATCAAGACAGTGGCGTACACTCAGAAATGCCTAGTAAGGTAGTTTCCAGAAAACCGATTTTTTCTTCCAAACGCTCCCATCAGGCGCTGCTACTGCATTGTCCCCCTTCCCAAGGACAACCTCTAGTATGTTGAGTTCTCGAAGTATCGCAGGCCCGTCTCGATATTTTGGAGCTAAGCGTTTCTCAATAGTACCGTTGAAATCTTTTCAGTTTCTACGGTAAGGGTGATCCTTAGGTAGGAACCTACGGTGTCCCATATAAACTATCTTTGAGTTATTTGATAGATTTACCGCATCGGTATCGTTCAAGCACTCGACACATCCAGTATAGCCTTTTGTTTTCTCTCCAGACAACGAACCTCGACCTGGTAGGTCGGTGATTGTAGCGATAAGTACTCCCTTGATCGTGACATGTTCCTTTTTATACTCGTCCCAAACATCCGGCACACCCTTTTCAAACATCTCCACTAGTTCATCGATCACTGGTTCCAGAAACACATCGATGTCATTCCCAGGCTGTCTTGGCCCTTGGATCAGTAGTGGCATCTGGATGTATGACTGCTTCATACAGACCCAAGGTGGAAGGTTGTATATACAGAGCGTCACTGGCCAGGTGCTATGATTGCTTCTAACCTGGTCGAAAAAATTCATCCCATCTGTGCTCAAAGCAAACCAAAGGTGCCTTACCTCTCCACCGATGTCCTTATAGAACATAGTATTGACAGTCCTCCAGTCATGCCCATCGGCGGGGTGCCTCATCATTGTATCTTTCTTACGCTCTTCGCCATGCCGGTGCAACAACTTGGCTGACTTTGCACATGCAAACAGCCTATGCACCCGGGGAGCTATAGGGAAATACCAAACGACCTTTACGGGACCTCCTCTGGTCTTGGTACCCTCATCTGATGGCCCTTCCTTATACCGTGGAGTTTCACACTTGGGGCACTTGTCCAAGTCTTTGTATTTTTCTCCACGGTACAATATGCAATCATTGGAACACGCATGGATTTTTTTCAACCTCGAGGCCGATGGGGCAGATCATTTGCTTGGCCAAGTATGTCTTTTCTGGCAACTCGTTTTTTTCTAGGAGCATTTTCCTTATTATAGCTAACAACTGATCGAAGCCTTTATCGCTCAATTCGTTTGTCGATTTGAACTCTAACAACATGGTGTCGGCTTCCAGTTTGCTCATTGGACAATTCCTATACAATGGTGTTTTGCCATCTTGTCTCATTTTCTCTAGCTTTCTCAGCTGTCTTTCACTAAGATATCCGGTCTCTACATTACGTACCAGCTGAGAAATGCCATCGTTATCCTCGATGTCGTCAGCTAGCGTGTTCCTAAACACATTATTAACTGTGGCCATAGGTTCCGTGTTGACACCGGGTTCCTTGTCAGCATCGTGGATGGCTACGTCAGGCATGTCCACATCATCATCGTTTTCCCGCAGAACATTGACACCAACCTCGCCATGCATAGTCCATATCGTATAGTTTGGCATGAATCCCCTGGTAATCAAGTGTGATCGTATAGACTCAATTTGACGAAAGTTCCTATGATTCTTGCAATCTTTGCATGGGCAGAAGACAGGGTTCCCATTCCCAGCATGGGCTTTGACATCGGTGATAAACTGGCTGACGCCATGCATGTACCGCTTGTCCGTTCGGGACAGATGCATCCACTCTCGATCCATCTCTGCACAAAAAAATACTGAGACCGTAATTACAAAGAATTAATAAGAAATCGAGCTTCATGAACAACAATTGTAGCTCGAAAGTACCATTTTTGGAAAACATTATTGTACACTAATTATTAAAAAATTGAAATTGGTAGCCCCGGCCCTGTAAATTGAAAATCGTAGTAAAAACAATTATTGCACAATATTGAAGAACGGCTATTCTACTCTACTTCTAACAACTAAATATAGCATCACATACTAACAATAATGATCTTGACCACCATGGAATAATTAGCTAAGAATTTAAATGTGTTCATAGACACCAACCTTTTGGATGATGGATTCACCACAATTTGAGCCTTGCACAAATATCCAATTGGAAAAGTGCTCTCTAGAATGAAGAAAGAACTAGAATGAGAATCAAGCAATGTAGTCATCAAAACGAAGCTAATTAAGCAACAAAATCAAAGGAGTGGATGTTTGTTACTAACCTTAAAGCAAAAAGATCAAGCCATTCTTCAAAATCCAAGCACTAGCTTCATGGTGAAGAGCAGCCGCAACAATGGAGGGAAGGGCCCAAAAGCGCGCCTCTGTTCTCGGGATGAAAGAGGGGAGGAAGAAGAGGACGGCTGTAGCCTTTTTATGGAGTAGGCTTATCACTATCGGCTCTTGGCTAGAACCGATAGTGATAGAGCACAATCACTGCCGGTTTGTGGCTTGAACCGGCAGTGATGAGTGCCCGCCAAAAAATTGCCGGTTCAAACCACAAACCGGCAGTGATGTAGTCCTTCACTGCCGGTTTTAGCCCAGCCCCAGTCATTTTTTTCATTTTCAAGCTCATAACCGACAATGAAAGTACATCACTGCCGGTTCTCACAAATCCGACAGTGATGATGCCGGCAATGATGTGCAAATCTGGCATAGTGTAGTTCAGGGCATTGTCAAGCTCGACGTCCATTAGAAGCATGTCGAGCAGCTGTAGATCATCGGTGGCTTGGCTAGACAGTCACCGTTGCAGCATGTTATGAAGGCCACCATGGACGACGTCGCACATGGATGTCTCTCGGCCGACAAAGTGACTGAAGAGCACCGGCATTTTTGCCGCCAGCGGTTCATTCGTGAGCCATGTGTCATGCCAAATGGAGGTATCTTCTCCGTTCCCCACCAAGACCATCGTGATGTGTTGGTAGGTGGGAAGTAGATCACGTATGGCCGCCCAGCGTGTGCCAGCCATGACGCCCATGAGGTCGGTGAGGTTTAGCTGGCTGCGCCCCCACATAGCCCACGCCGAGCCTTGCGGGTGGTGTAGGCGATGTACCAACTTCAGAAGTAGACAGGCGTTCTGGGTGTCCAGCCGCTTGATGCCTAGACCCCCATCCTCTTTGGCTTGACAGACCATCTCCTAGGCCACCAAACACTTCGTGCTGGTGGCCTTGTCCGTCCCGGACCACAGGAAGGCACGGCGGCGGGCATCGATCGCGGCGACAACCCCGGGGGGAGTAGCATGGCGCCCATGGCGTAGGTGGGGACTCCAGTGAGGATGGCATTGATGAGGACCACTCTGCCCGCTATGGCCTGCAGCATGGCCTGCTAGCCCGCTAGGTACCGATCCACCTTGGCAATGAGCGGAGCGAACGCCAAAAGTGGGAGGTTGACATTGGAGAGCGGCAGTCCCAGGTAGGTTTGGGCGAAAACTGCCGACGTTGCAGTTGAGAACGCATTGGAAATCCTCGATGGCCCCTTTCAGCAAGTGCATCAGCATGATAGTGTTCTTGTCATAGTTGATCTTGAGGCCGGTCACCGACGAGAACATGTCGAGGAGATGTTTGAGCCTGGCAACACCTCCGGTCTCCGCCCTGATGAGAATGATGGTGTCGTCGGCGTACTAGAGGACTGGGCATGGACCATCGGCCATTGGGTGTCGGACCGAGCCATCAGACTTGAGTAGCCGCTGTAGAACATCTGCCACCAGGAGGAATAGCTACGGGGACAAGGCGTTGCCCTACCGCAGACCCCCACTACACAAAATCCACGGCCCCGGGACACCGTTGACAAGCACGGCCGACCTTGAGGTGGAGAGTAGTATCCGCATCCACCTTCTCCATTTCTCTAGGAAGCCTCGGGCCTCCAGTATCTTCAATAAGTTGTCCCAATTGACGGAGTCGAAAGCTTTTACGAAGTCCAATTTGATCACCAGCGTCGGGACGCGGCGTCTATGGCAGCACCACACCAATTCAGCCGCTAGAACGAAGTTTTCTGAGATGGACCTTCCTCGGATGAACCCCGTCTGGTCCATGTCGATGAGGCGGGAGATTTGTTGTTGGAGACGCGAGGTGAGCAGCTTGGTCACGATCTTTACCGGGCAATTCTGTAGCGATACCGGTCTGAAGGCTGACGGTGTGGCAGCAACTTCCGTCTTTGGGATTAGCACGATGAGCGCGCGGTTGATGCGTTGTAGGTCAACCTGTTTGTCATGGAACGCCCGGAGGAAGCGCATGACCGCCGGATTGGCGGTCGACCAGGCGGCAGCGTAGAAGCCCAGGCCGACACCATCGAGGCCAGATGCGCTGTCGGCGCACATTTCCCGTGCCGCGCTCTGGGCTTCTTCGTCCGTGAACGGGGCCAGTAGGGGCCCTATTTTGCCCGCTGGTGGCCGTTGTAGAGGTGGTGAAGGTCGAACTCCTAGCTTGTGTCCACCTCGCCGCCTAGGAAGGAGGAGTAGTAGGTGGTGAGCGCGGTCACCTTATCGTCGTGGGCTACCAGCATCGCGCCATCGATCTGCAGAGCGTGAATTATGTTCCGCCGAGACTGACAGGACGCTCTAGCATGGAAGTAGTGCGTGTTTGCGTTGCCCTCACGCAGGGCACGGAACTTGCCCCGTTGCTTCCAATACGCCGCCCTCTACCCACGATGAGTCCCACCTTTTCCCTGCAAAGAGTACGGAGGCGTTGTTCTCTGGCTGACAGAGCTCGAGTTTCCTCGAACACGTCCAGCATTAATATAATGAAAGAGGCGTTATGGTAATCAAATGGCCATGAGAAGTGTTTGTGGGACCAGGTCTTGGCGGCATGCCGGAAGGCCTTAATCCACGCGATGAGCAGGCCGGCCCGTTCGTTCGTGACCCGAGCGTTGGACCAAGCAGGTGTGGTGGAGGGGAGGAAGCCTGGGCATTTTAGCCAGGCATTTTCAAAGCGGAACCGACGTGATTTTGGAATGGAAGTTGGGAGGTTGAGGTTTAGAGGTATGTGGTCGGAGGTGAATCCAATGCGCAAGGTGAGGCAGGCATTGGGGAAGACGGCAGCGAGGGCGTTGTTGATGAACTCCTTGAATGACCGGGGCATAGGCAGTGGCATCGTCATCCCCTGCTTTTTGTAGAGGGAAGTCCTCATACTCATCCCTGCCAGGGATGACCAGGGCATAGGCAGTGGCACAACCTGGGGCAGGAGCAGACGTGGGGGCACCTGGCGGGCCAAGCAGGCGATAGGTGGACAGCGGTTAATGTATGGGCCATAGAGGTCAACGGTCCTAACTGGCCACGTTGGGGAGCCAAAGCAATGGACCTCTAGAATGTGGTCAAACCCCGGCACCCGAGTTGGCGTAGCCACGGAAGGCGCCCCAGCCGTCGGGGACGAAGGCGAGGGTGTGGTCAGGTAGGGGACAAGCAGTGTGATGGGGGTAGAGGAGGGGAAGGGGCGAATAGGGTGAATGGCAGAAGGGTGAGGTGGAGGGGAAGATGGTGATGAGGGCCGGCGGCTCCAAGGGGTGGGCTGGCGTGGTAGGACCTTGCAGCTCCTTTCCATGTGGCCTGAGCAACCACACCGATGGCACCGGATGGGGTCACGACAGTCGCGAGCGAATTGGCCAGAAGCTAAGCAGCAAAAGCAGGCAATGGGTGGTTTGCTGAACCTGGGGGGTGCCTGCTTTTGTAGAGGGAAGTGCCCAGGGGAGAGGAGAGCATCCTTGAATGACCGGCCAGGATGAGTAATGGCAGCGTTAGGCTCGAGGGCAGAGCCGGTCATGTTGTTGGCGTCCTTGAGATGCAACGTGTCGGGCTTAGGGAGGGGAAGCAAAGGCGGAAGAGAGGGGTTGGCCACCGTGGAGAGGACTAGAAGATAGGCAGATCTTTTGCCTGATTTGCTTGCCTGACTCCGCCGCTGGGAGCCAGTGGCCAGAGCAGGGTCTGGCACGGTGCCGCACGACGCAGCTTGGGACAGTGAGAGAACATTTGAGGCGGAAGTGGCGTTGACAGAGGTGGTAAAGTCCTGACTCGCGCATAGCTTATCCAGCTCGAAAACCGTGCATTCAAAAGTCAAGTGGGGGGGAGTTTGAATTTGTCCTTACCCACACTACCGTTGAGAAAAATGACCATAGCGACGTCGGTGCTGGCCACCTCGATGGGTAAGATGAAGACCGTCGAGCGAGAGACTAAAAGCTGCACTGGCTATGCCGTCAGGTACCACAACCCAGACCATGGAGTGGTCGTTGCTGAGGCAAGCTAGGTCAATGTCGATGATGGTACCCAGCTTGCAAAAGTCGGCCGGGATCCCCTCTAGGTCCCAATGCTCCTCCAGGAAGTCGATAGTCGAGACCGCCACGAGCCATTTCTGCTTGATGTTGAAGCGGTTGGACGTCTCCTCTGCGCACTCCATGGTGAGGAGAGCGCCATCATGAGTGATGGGGCTGAGGCTCGTCACCACGTCGCGGTCACCGTAGGAGCCGAAGCGCATCATCATGTTGCCCATGGAGGAGGCGTGTGCCGTGAAGTGGACCCTAGGAGCCATCGAGAATAGGGCAGCACGAATGAAGGGGGCAGGGTTGTTGGAGGGCCCATTGAGGTTGATGTAGGTGTAGGCGATTCGGCCTAGGTGCTCCATGTCCCCCGATGGCGTCTAGGTGATGTCGTCGTCACCCCTAACTAGCGGATCTGAGGAGTCCATGCGGAACAGGGACCCATCGGAGCCCACCTCCTCCTCAGAGGCATCATCGTTCCCTGAGCCACTAGAATAGTCCTCATACTCATCCATGTCAGGGATGACCGGGGCATAGGCAGTGGTACAACCTGGGGCAGGAGCAGACGTGGGGGCACCCGGCAGGCCAAGCAGGCGATAGGTGGACAACGGTTAATGTATGGGCCATAGAGGTCAACGGTCCCAACTGGCCACGTCGGGGAGCCAAAGCAATGGACCTCCAGGATGTGGTCAAACCCCGGCACCCGAGTTGGCGCAGCCACGGAAGGCGCCCCAGCCGTCGGGGACGAAGGCGAGGGTGTGGTTAGGTAGGGGACAAGCAGTGTGGTGGGGGTAGAGGAGGGGAAGGGGCAAATAGGGCAAAAGGCAGAAGGGTGAGGTGGAGGGGAAGATGATGGTGAGGGCCGGCGGCGCCAAGGGGTGGGCTGGCATGGCGGGACCTTGCAGCTCCTCTCCATGTGGCCTAAGCGACCACACTGACGGCACCGGATGGGGTCACGACAGTCACGAGCGAAGTGGTCGGAGGCTAAGCAGCAAAAGCAGGCGATGGGTGGTTTGCTGAACCTGGGGGTGTTGGCTTTTGTAGAGGGAAGTGGCCAGGGGAGAGGAGAGCATCCTTGAATGACCGTCCAGGATGAGTAATGGCAGTGTTAGGCTCGAGGGCAGAGCCGGTCATGTCGTTGGCGTCCTTGAGATGCAACGTGTCGGGCTTAGGGAGGGGAAGCAAAGGCGGAAGAGAGGGGTTGGCCACCGTGGAGAGGACTAGAAGATAGGTAGATCTTTTGCCCGATTTGCTTGCCTGACTCCACTGCTGGGAGCCAGTGGCCAGAGCAGGGTCTAGCATGGTGCCGCGCGACGCAGCTTGGGATAGTGAGAGAACATTTGAGGCGGAAGCGGCATTGACAGAGGCGGTAAAGTCCTGACTCACGCACAGGTTACCCACCTCGAAAACCGTGCATTAAATGACCATAGCGACACTGCCATTGTGAAAAATGACCATAGCGACGTTGGCGCTGGCCACCTCGATGGCTAAGATGAAGACCGTCGAGCGAGAGACTGAAAGTTGCACTGGCGGTGCCGTCAGGTGGAACGAAAGGACATTTGCAACTTGGCAGCAAGAGAGGAGGACCGGCGACACAAGGGTGACCCACAAAGTTGTCAGAGAGGAAAGAGAACGCCCGAAGAAGAGGGGCAGCAATAAGGTGGAAATCGAGAAGAAGCTGATCTTGAAAACGAACACCCGGTCTAAGCGCTTGGGCAGACGAGCTTACCTGTGGCGGCGACGTCGGAGGAAGACGCTGTTGGGCATGCCACTTGACCTTGTCACCAGCGTTTTCTGGTGGAGGTGGTGGATGGCGGGCCTGCTTGGGGTTGGTCGTGGTGGCGGTGGAGACGGGTCCCAGCGAGTCCCTTGTGGAGCTCGGCCTCAGCTTCGACTTCATCAGCCCAGGAGCGACAAGAGGCCAAGCTGGGCTGGGCAGACGGGGGGCTTCTAGAGGGCGACAGGGCTAGGGTGGCCAGCGGCGCTGGTGTCGAGACATTGGTGGACGCTGGTGAGGGGGTGAGCGCCGGTGTGGGGGTGGATGCTGGGGCTGGCGGCCGCCGGCGGAGGCGAGGGGCTCTCGGGCTCACTCATCCCCCTTCCCTAGCCCAGAGAGTGATCAAGTGAGTGAGCTATCATATAGCTTTTTGGTGGGGGCTCTATCCACTAGAATACAGCTCACTGCTCCCTCCGTTTTCTGAAATGCAGGGTTTTTTTTATGTGTTTACCTATGAAAATAAACTGATTTTTCAGAAAATTCTTGATTGGCCTGCTAATGCTGGGCCCTGGGCACATACCACAGCAGGCAACAGCTGGGTGAACAGGATAGAAAGCCTACTAGTGCTAAGGCCGTGAGGCGCTAAAAGCCCGTTTCAGTCCCAAAGAAACAGAACAAGTCCATTGGCGATTCCATGTGGTGGTGGCCGGTGGGGCTCCTCGCACGACTGCAATCGTTCGGACATGGGAGCATACCGCTGTACAGCACCCGCTAGAAAATGACCGATCCGTCGTTCCATCCACCACAAGCGCAGATCATATACAATACAATCGCCTAGCGCTCCAAGCCTCCACTGCATCTGTTTATACCAAAATTTAGCAGAGAGAACGCACGAACTTGAAGCTTCTAAGATGGTACCCTCAAGGAATTGATCAGATATGAATTGATATCAGCTAATTCTGATGCGGTACTAGGATTGGCTCTTTTTGGATGACATCAGCAGATAACGTCAATGGACTACGTACAGATGTCGTCAGGGAAAAATATGTTAGACTTTACAAAAAAGAAAAAGATTAGGGTCCAAGTTATCTTAAGTTAGGAATATTTTTTTATTCCAAAGAATTGTAACGAGTCGTTTTTTAGTAGGATTCATGTTTAGGTTACATGTATAAATATTGGACCCCGCCTATTGTAAAAGGGAACAAACACAATCAATCAATACAATTATTTTTTTTTGGCTTCACGCCAACCCTTAGGAGTAGGAGTATTGTAGATCTCGATGATTCTTCAACGAGCAGGGCTGCATCGACCGATCGACCTCCGGCTTGTCTATGAGTACTGTCACGACTTGTATCATACTTGTAAAGCTGCATCAGCAGATTGATCTTTTACGAGTATAATATAAGTTAGTTATCGATCTGTATCATTATTTGTAAGGTTGCATCAGCTGATTGATCTCTTACGAATCATAATATAGATTAAAGTTATCGATCTTGTGTTAAATAACTTGTTGTTTAACACAATATCACCAATTATCAAATCTGCTAAGATTAGCAAGATTTTCCTTGCTGTTTTTAGTTGATTCACCAGTTATCGATCTTATTATAATTAATGTTCTATTAATTATAACAAATCACTTGATTGAGATAGAGATAGATCGGCATCATATCATCATAATTGATCGTCTTCTAGTCTGGTCACACTTTGAATCTCATAATTGATGGCTTAATTCTACTAGATCGGTTGTTTTATTTCTATTCCAATCAAACATAGTACGCATCCAAAGACATGTTTCAATCTTGGATAAACTCACTAGTTAATGAGATTTAATCTAATGACACTGCCATAGCTGTATCGATCCGATCGAACCTCACTGGTAATACTTTGGATTAGAGATCATTGATTAGTGGTTTTGTTCATGATCGAGATATGTACTCTGTTTGTTTGCTTTGTATGCATCAGCTATTTTAGCCGATTCGTCTATACTTTCACACATATAGCATGTTTTTCATGAACATGTTGATATATAGATGGTTTTACAGATTCTTTGGTTTTAGTTTATTATTATTATCATAGTTGTATCGATCCGGTTGAACCTCATTGTTGATGGTAACAGATTAGATCACGAGCGTTTGTAGATTCATTTGTACTAGACAGTCGATTTGTTCGCATGTTATATCTCTTCTCGTTAAACTCATCGGCTCAATGCTTTACACTGGTTATATCCATCTAGCTGATGATGTTTCTTTATATTACTTATATTTAGGTGTATTGTACCTGTTATCATAAACCAATCATGACCCACTAGCATCACAGTCCCTAGACAGTCAATTTCTTCTCGTATCGGTTATTTAGTCGATTCCCCGTTTGGCTGCTCCCGAAGCAGCATACTTGGAACTGTCTAGGCAAAATCGGCATATTCCACCCTAAATTACTGATAAGCTTTCTCTCATTGTCAATTGCAGGTCAAATTATGTAACACCCTCGGTGTTACACTATAAATCGTTTACTAAAACACTGCATGAGCATCATATTTATGTGTTAATGTATGTAATATAGGGTGTAAAAAAATTTACGTAACTTAAAATGACCAACGAAAATGCATAACGAAAAGCTATTCGTGACGTATGAAATTATCAAGTACGGATGTTTACAAATTTTTATTGAATGAAAATACTATAGAACGTATTTACGAAACTTTAATAAAGTTAGAAGTACAAACCTTGTAGATGACTATGAAATACCTACGGTCGAATAATGGATTCACTAGCTAACTGGTCTAATAGGTTGGAAATTGATTTTTACGCGAATCCGATCAAGACTTAGTCGATTTCGTAAGTCTGAGAAATGGTTTGGCAAAGCTGTGTTGGACAATTTTTGTACAGTAATTGGGTTAAAGAGTGTTGTGGTTTTAGGGCTTGTTTTAGTAGCCTAATATGTCCTCTTAAGAATTTCATAGGTTGTTGGGCGATTAGATCAACGTGTTAGATTTTTCGAGCGCTTTAAAAATCGTGCGCAACATGCTCTTGGCTGGTTTCAGCGACTAGGTGCGGTCACCGTGCCTCGGCTCTCGGCGTTGCAGTGCTGGCTCGTCCTACGGGTGCACACGCGCACCGCCACGCAGGCTCCGCATCGCCGTTGCCGCGCCCAGGCATGTGTTGCACGAGCAGAACACGCACACGCTCACGCCGCGCACCGCGGCGTTTGACGGGTCGCTAGGGGCCGGTTGGCCTGGTCGCTCTGTGTAACACCCAAAAATTTTACTACAAATTAGCAATTAATTCTTATCCTTTAATACATTTTCTAGGTATTTTTAACTTAGACCAAATAATAAATATAGGATAAATAAAATAAACTATAAGGTTTAGAAACTTGTTTGTTGCATTCATGCTGAAGGATATGGTTTTGATTGAGTGTAGGGTTAGATGATTTGAAGTTGAATTCAAATCCCATTTGAATTTGGCTTAGAAATGAAAATAGAGAAAATAGATTTGGAAAAGGATTTGATTTTGAAAAAAAATTATCTTCTTCCATTCTGGCCCAACCTAGGAATCAGCCTAGTTCTATTTTTCCTTTCCCCTGCCCGCACTGGCCCATGGGCAGCCCAACAGCGCTCTTCCTCCCCTTTCTATTTTCCCCGCACCGGCCTGCTTTCCCCGCGGCCTTTTCCTTCTTACCGCACGCGTCCCAGTCAGGTGAACCAGCCCAATCGGCGGCCTGCCCCGCACGCCCGCGCGCGGCCCGCTCGGCCTTCACCACCCACGCGCCTGTGCCGCTCTCTTTCTTCTCTCCCTCACTAATGGAGACGGGGATCCCGATCTTCCGTCAGGTGATGGTAACTATCGTTGTGGCGGAGAATGACACACCGATCCGGCTTCAGATCGAAAGATCGAACCCTGCAATCTTAGCACCACAGCTGCTCTGGTTATCAACCAAGTCACAGACCAGGTTGACCTCGCCAAGAAGGCTAATCCCTGCCTGCGCAACGAAGAACACAAGCAAGAACAAGAAAGAACGCAACCAAATTGCAGATGAAAGATTAATCTCATGAGTTGGGGTCTCACAAACCGAAGAACGGCGAAACTGTTTCTTGACAGAATAATCTAAGCAAAACCCCAACTCGTGAGATTAATCTTTCATCTGCAATTTGGTTGCATTCTTTCTTGTTCTTGCTTGTGTTCTTCATTGCACAGGCAGGGATTAGCCTTCTTGGCGAGGTCAACCTGGTCTGTGACTTGGTTGATAACCAGAGGAGCTGTGGTGCTAAGATTGCAGGGTTCGATCTTTCGATCTGAAGCCGGATCGGTGTGTCATTCTCCGCCACAACGATAGTTACCATCACCTGACGGAAGATCGGGATCCCCATCTCCATTAAGTGGTAATCAGAGCTAAGGTATACCGTCAGGTTCACTTTTATTCCCTAGTTTGAGAGTTTCGCATTCGTCCTATAGTCCAGTGCTATACTTTTATTTCCTATCCTAGAACCTTCCGCGCCATAGCCTTTGCATATTTCAGTTTTAGGATTCCGTTGTTGAGTTTGTGTCCTAGGTCAAAGTCTTGTTGCTGGTTTAGATTGTGTTCTTTTCTAGTTTGTGTTGATCCCTCCACCCGCCGCTATTCCGTATCACCATCGGTTTGCATCTTGTGTCCACTAAAACCCTTATTCGAGCAGCTTCCTTAAAACAGTCATAACTTTTGCATCCGAACTCGAAACGGGGAAAATTTTATATCTACGGAGAACGCCAGAAAATTTTAGATCTATTTCATCCCAGCATAGCTGGGTTCGCAAAAATTAGATTTGCGAAATTCGATTAGGAAAATTGAGTTTCTGGGCCCACAAGTTTTGATATGCTTTTTAGAGCACAATCCTAATTTTCTATAGGCCACATCTTTTATTCAATTGAGCTCAAATTTTTTGTGGTTTATTCTTGTGTGCTCCTTGCTGAGAAAAAAATATCAAAAGAGCAAAAGCAAGAAAAAAAATATTGGACAAAAAAAATAAAAGAAAAAAAATAGTAAAAGAGAATAGAAGATATCGAAAAGGAGCACATAAGGAACACTCAATAGCTCTATTGTTTGTGGTACCTTTTGCCTTGTTCATATCCGTTGCTACCTTTAATACTTGTTTCCTTTCATCCTTGTTTCCTCTCTTGTTTATCACAACTGGTGATAGGAATACGTATAGGCCAGCAACTAGGACAAGTGCTCTGGGCATTTATTCAATATTGCTGTCTGTCACTGACTTGTGTGCCACATATAAATATTTGTTCTTTTGCGTGCCTCCCAAGCTCCACATATACTTCAGATCGGTACAGAAAAAGACCCTTGCAATCTCGGTACCACTGCCTCACAGGTATCACGAACCAGCCGCTGGTTGTACCGCCACTGCTTGAGTTGGTAAGAACTTTGTAAGAGCTTGGTAAGACGCTTCCACTTGCTATGAAAAGTGACACCACTGCAACCACGTAGTCATTTGGTAGGGATAACTTTCACCGTTTGTTCCTTGTTTTTGTGTTTACAATGACAGGTTGTTCGTATCCACCGACTTATGATGGTATAGGTGCTGATGAGTACATGGAGTGGGAAATTGCCATCGACAACATATTTGCTACTCGCTTTATGTGTCCAAGGAGGAAGGTAAAAAATGTAGCTAGTGTTTTGCAACGTTCTGCTTTATCTTGGTGGGAGTCTTTAGATCCTTCTGATAAACCTCAAACTTGGAATGATATGAAACTTTTTATGCGAGAAACCTTTGTTAATCCACCTCCTGTTTTGATTTCATATGATGAGGTGCACCATTTGGAGGAAGAATCTGCTGTTATTCCTCTTGCTATGACTAACCTTCTGCAGGATAATATCCATAAGCGAGAGGATGACATGGAAGAAAATGAGGAGCTCACAACCTCATATGCAAATTCAGAACCATCACTTCACAATGCACCTATTACTCCTGCTGAGAACACAGGTAATGCCCATGGTGCTACACTCACGGAAGGTGAAAATTGTCTTAATGTACTAAATTTTTCCACAAACCATGCTATCATAGAGCAATTGTTAGTGGAACCCTCTCTTGATTTATCTTTGTCCCGTGATAATTTGCTTGATGTTCCTTGTGATAAAGATGAATTAGTTGATGATGCTTCAGTTTTCCATGTTTTGGAACCAATTACTTATGCTGAACATAAACGTTTGCTTCCCATTGCTACCGAAAAAAAGAAAAGAAATTATTGTATTCTTCAAATACTTTGGGTTATATTGAGTTTGATACTTTATATGCTCTTAGTAGTTTAGAAGAGAAACTTAAATGTGTTGAATTGCCATGGTTGTCTACTTGTACATATCATTTTATTGGAAAATATAATTGTAAAGGAGAGTATATGGTGCATCGTGTCTATATTTGTTCAACTCTGAAATCTCCTAATATTGCGCAAAAGTATGATCAACCAAATGATTCCAATTGCTATAATCTTGTCATGTCGAGTTTCCCTAGTTTTGTTATAAAGAAACATGTTAAATTTCAAGAAGGGGAGCAATGTTGGCTACTACCAACAACGTTTCCTTCAGCTAATCCCAAACCGAGGACGGTTTGTTGTCAAGAAGGGGAGGATGATGAGGACATGGCACCTTCGGATACGAACAATGATTATAAGGTGCGCTCGTTCCTACATTTGCATAGTGGCTTTGGTTATAATTCACTTGGTTCCACATGTACATGTCACTATTTGATTGTAGGTTCAAATATGTTTCATAATGGAAGTTCATCAAAGTTGAACTTTTGGTTCGTCGGCAGCCCGATAGTGCCTCATTGGGAAGGCCATAACTCATCCATCCGGAGTGCGATCGAGGTCAATGAGCACTTGATGGAAAGCTTGTTTGATAAGCTTTCAAATAGATCTGGTCCCATCTCAATATCACGTCGGCAAGGCCTCCAAATCACCAATATATTCTATCGCTATTTCTAGCGGGAGCTACACTGTCGTCATGGGCTTGTTAGACATCCTTGGGACCCAGGCCCAAGTTGGAGCACGCCCCAAGAAGATGGAGAACACCTAAGAGATGGCCTTGGACGTCCTCCTCCTTGGCCACCACCTTAGGAGGCCAGCAAGGACGTCCAAGCCAAGCCAGAGGCCCAGTCCAAGCCGAGGCTGACTCGAACTCGGATTGGACTAGGCCTCTGGCTTGGCTTGGACGTCCTTGCTGGCCTCCTAAGGTGGTGGCCAAGGAGGAGGACGTCCAAGGCCATCTCTTAGGTGTTCTCCATCTTCTTGGGGCGTGCTCCAACTTGGGCCTGGGTCCCAAGGATGTCTAACAAGCCCATGACGACAGTGTAGCTCCCGCCAGAAATAGCGACAGAATATATTGGTGATTTGGAGGCCTTGCCGATGTGATATTGAGATGGGACCAGATCTATTTGAAAGCTTATCAAACAAGCTTTCCATCAAGTGCTCATTGACCTCGATCGCACTCCGGATGGATGAGTTATGGCCTTCCCAATGAGGCACTGTCGGGCTGCCGACGAACCAAAAGTTCAACTTTGATGAACTTCCATTATGAAACACATTTGAACCTACAATCAAATAGTGACATGTACATATGGAACCAAGTGAATTATAACCAAAGCCACTATGCAAATGTAGGAACGAGCGCACCTTATAATCATTGTTCGTATCCGAAGGTGCCATGTCCTCATCACTCACTGCCCCGCGGGACCCGCCTATCAGCGTCGGCCCTTTCCTTCTTCCTCGCGCTGTTTCTTTCCTTTCTTGCTTCCGGTAATGGCGCTCGCCGATGGCAAGCCACCGCACCATCGCCCATAGAAGGAAAGCGGCAAATTCCGCCCGTATCCGCCCGCTCCCTTTCCTTCTAACGCTCACCGCCCAGCCTATAAACCCCTGTGCCATCCCTTCCCCCTCTCCCATCCTCTACTCACAGCCGAGAACCACCACTGCCATAGCTCTTCCTCGCCCACGCCTCGAAGCTCGACGCCGACGCCACTCGAAGCTCCGCCGTGACCTCCCGCGCCCGTAGGTACCTCCCTCTCGTCGATTTGGTGACCCCATGCTCGGATTGAACCTCACCTGCACACTCTCTCTGTCTCTCCAGAGATCCACCGCCGTTGACCAAGCCCCTGGAGCCCGTCCTGAACGCCGAGAACGCCCCCAACCGACTCCCGGTGAGCTTCCCGTCCTCCCAGTACCCTCCATTCTTGGTTTCACGCCCTAGAATGCCGTACCGGCGAACCCCAGCCATCGCCGGCCATGGCACTGCCGTCGGATCTTTCTTCCCCGGCGACCGCTGCCCCCATACATGCCTGCGCCATCAGATCGTAAAGGAGCGGCCTAGATTAGCCCATACCGTTTCGGTCCACCGTGGGCTATGGACTCGATCCACAGAGCTGCGTCAGCACCCATGTCAGTGCGCCCACACGTGCGTGGTGCACCGCACCAATCCCCAGCCACCACATGGCCGCCCAGTCAATAGCCAGGTCCAAACCATAGACAAGCGCGCCCTTTTTGCAGAAAGACCCTTCAGTTTTCTCAGAATCAACTCGCAGTCCATTCTAATTCAAAGTAATTATTTTTCAGTCCTGTTTTTATTCGGTTAGACCCCTGTACTTTCCAGATTTAGTGCCCGCAGTCCTATAACCATGATTATTTATATTTTTAATTGTTTTAATTCAAAAATAGGTTCAGTTTATTTACAGAAATGCCATTACATCTTATTTCATGCATAACTTTCGCGTTTTAAGTTCGATTTGAGTGATTTTTTCACTCATGTGTTCGTAGCAATGTGTAGAATAGATTTATAAGCTTTTCAACTTATGTTTTTACTATTTGGTGTACTGTTCTAATGAAAGTCTATCTTGTATGCATGTAATGATTGGTATGATGCTTGATTGATGATTGGATCATGATTAGAGGGTGAGCCATTTGAGGTGACTGAGGACCCCTAGCAGGATTAGCAGTACTCCTAGGACGACTTTGAGGAAGGCAAGTGTACCAAAGGCCCCTTGTTACCTATGAACTATTACCACTTACATTCATGCATGTGTTTAATTTGAAATGCCTTTAAGGACTTTACCTAGATGATTACTTGTACCACATATCCTTGATACCTGGGATTATTGGGTAGGCATTTTGGATAGATACTGCAGCGCTTAACATGAAATAATTATTAAACATGATTAAAGGCTATATGCAATGAGATAAAATAGAGCTTTTTAGCGATAGATAGGGGGCTAGAGTACGGGGTTGAGTACTCTCTAAGGACTTAATCCTGAAGCGGCAACCCAGGAGGGACCGTACAACCTTGAGTGTCACATGGCTCTAACTTTAACGTGTTAACTAGATTATACTAGCTCGTCTGTAGCTCCAGTAAGGGGTAAGAGGGTATCTTTCCTTTTTCTGTTAGGGTATGCACCGTGCTGCAATGCCCACGTGTGCCATTCCTTTGTAGCTATGACCTATTAGTGCAACTAGCTAAGGGTTTCATAGTGAAACTCTACCACACTTCCTGGGAAGAGGTGTAGTGGGTCTCGCAAACCCCGGCATTGGGAATCATGGCTCGGTGGGTAAAGATGTACAATTTCTGTAGAAATAATTAACCTGTTATAACAGCCGTGCTCACAGATACGAGCGGTCTGGATCCTTCAAGATTAGTGGTTACTGTGGATGATGGATGGCTGGGAATTGAGATAAACTTGATGATACTTTAATATCACTTGGGAATTGGGACTGTTCATTAAAGTAGTGAATCAGGATGCTAAAAATTGATCAACTAAAATTGCGAACCGCAGTCAAACAGTGTCAAGCCTTTTTGAGCCTCTTAGATCCCTTTGATATACTTGCTAAGCATGGTGAGCTTACACTTGCTTTACATCTAATGAAAATCCTAGATGGGTAACAGATAATGGATATGAAGAATTTCCGGAGGATGTCTAGGACTAATAGGGAGACGTTCACCAGTTGGAGTCCCTGTGGCAGTTGGGCTAGTTATTCCGCTGTGATTGTAATAATATTGCCATCGAGCAAGCTTTGTATTTACTTTATGATGAGATATGCGATGTAATAAGTACTTTACTTTGATACTATTGCAATTTGTGATATATGTGTGTGTTTGGACATCCTGGGCGCACATATATGAGTACTTGATTTTGCTATGCAAAATTGGCTACGACAAATTGGTATCAGAGCTATATCTGACTGTAGGACGAACAACCTTGTTAGAAATGGACGTTTCTAGGATCACATTATCTTTATTTTACTACCTTTAATTTGCTATAAAATTTTTGCTTATATTCTGTTCTTTATCTATTGCCAAAAATTATTTTGTTCTAATACTCAACCTTTTCATTCTTATAGATGGTCCGTACCAAGCAGACCCTACGCAAGAGGACCATCCTGATGCCCACTAGGAGGACCAGGTTCACATTGGGCAAGCGTGTCCCGGCACATCTGGTGGAAGCTCTGAGGAACCAGTAGGAGGAACCACCTGTGGAGGTGCCCATGGGGGAACCTCTGGAGGACTTGCTGGAGGATCCAATGGATGAAGAAACAGAAGAGGGACCCATGTTCGAGGAGCCCATTGAGATAGAGGAGTCTGAGGAGGATCCTGTGGAGGAGCATGAACAAGGTGGCCAGGAGGGAGCTGGTGACCCCGATGATGGAGATGACTCTAATGATTCTGATGCTGATGGAGATGATGACGGTGGAGATGGTGGAGATGGTGGTGATGATGGAGGAGACGGTGGAAATGGGGGTGACGACAGTGATGATGATCACAATGCATTGTTGGCTCAGGGATGGACTGCGGAGATCCACTACGACTTGGAGGGTGATGCCTACTACCACCCCAGGCTTCTCGCACTTGTACATCGCTACCACCCCAGAGGCACTGTTCAGTACAGGACGGAGCATTGGACCCACCCCGACTACACCGGCTTCTGGGAGACAGAAGTGTACATCCGAGAGGGGACTCAGGTGCGCTACATCCACCATGCCACCACTACATGGCTCACACATGCAGCCATCATCAGGGATGCAGCTCGACAGGCGTTGATGGTCAACCGTGACTGCCACTTCGACGACATCGCCTAGGAGGACGACCGCTATCTTCCCCACCGTCGGAGCGGCCAGTCTACATGCAACATCGCTGCACCACTTGGAGAGGCGAACCTAAGGCTGAGGCCTACCTTGTTGTGCTTGGCTGAGACCAACACCGACTTGGATCAGACCCTGGACGAGCTCGATGTCATGGGGAAGGCCTACATGCAGCTAGCCCATGAGAACGCTACACTAAAGCAGCAGCTAGGAGGTCCAGATGTGGAAGAGCCAGGAGTACCTGCTCAGTCTCCCTTGAGGACCAGAGGAGAGTTTGGACACCCCAGCACCAGCACCAACATCGACCCGTACCCATAGAAGATTCATAAAATATGTAATAAACATGCGTAGTTACGCGAGAGAGTATTTAGTTTCTTTCTTTTAATGGTTGGACAAGTGTTAGTTGCATGGTTGGATGTTTATCATTATGAATAATGTTTGATTTGGATCTTTGATATGATTGTGATGATTTGTGGACATGTTCACGGTCATTTAGTTAAGGTTAAGGTTTAAGGATATTATGAACAAATAGTTGGGTTTCGTTTTATCATGCTGTCCATTCTGTATCATTCTGATCAGTCTGCCTTTATCAGTTCATATCTCATAATCTATACGTCCAATGATTATGAAATTTTTATGGAGATAAGTAGACTTCAACATCTTTCTTTTGGCTCTGGAATCACCTCAATACCTATTATAAATTATGAGATACAGCTGTTGTAAGTTGAGGTTTCTGTGCTGTCAGAATTCCGGAACAGTACTGCTTCTTGTCTGTATTTGACTAAGTAAACGTTAGAATCTGGAAAAGTGTTCTAAATGAAAGTTGTAGAGAATTTCATAAGATTTCCAGAAAGGTAAAAATACACAATCATATGATAAACAAAGAGTGAGATATGCTCATTTTACAGCACTGCTGTTGTCCAACTCGCTGGAAAAGTTCAGAACAAATATCTTCTTGTATACCCTACATATATCTCTTGTCTACACCTACTCTTGTTACACCAGTATCTTTTAAGAGTTATATGCTTGGACATGTGAGACTTATATGATGTATCTACAGATGGTGAACACCAGGAGGAACAACCAGGGAGGCAAGGAACTGCCACCACCACCCCCAGTCACCATGGAGCAGCTGATGATGATGCAGACATAGTTGCTTCAGCAGATGGCCCAGAACATGCAGAACATGGGGCAAGGGAATGGGAATGCACCCCCTCATGCCAGAGATAAGAGGGGAGAGTTCCTGAAAGGGCACCCACCTGTATTCAAGCACTCTGCCGACCCACTCCAAGCTAACGACTGGCTACGTGCCATTGAGAGGCAACTGGAGATTGCCCAGTGTGATCATAAGGAGAAGGTTTTATATGCTTCTGGATAGTTGTAAGGAGCTACACTAGATTGGTGGGACTCATTCCGTTTTGGCCATACCGAAGCTAATCCCATCACTTGGGCTGAGTTCCGCAGTGCCTTTCGCACTCACCACGTGCCTGTAGGACTGATGAAGCTGAAGAAGAAGGAGTTCTTGGCTCTCAAGCAAGGGAGCATGACCATTGCTGAATATCGTGACAAGTTCATACAATTGTCACGGGATGCACCGACTGAGGTAGATGAGGATGGAAAGAGGCATGAGCTGTTTATGGAGGGCTTAAATGATGGTCTCCAGTATCAGCTGTTGTCTCATACCTTTGCTAACTTCCAGCAGCTGGTGGACAAGGCCTTAGTGATTGAGAACAAGCACCGCTAGATGGAGGACAAAAAGAGGAAGTTTTAGGGACAACAATCTGGGAGCAACTCTCGCTTTCGTGCCAACCCTCAACAAGCTCAACCTCAGCAGCGCTATCAAGGTCAGATAGGTCCCAACCGCAACCAGCAACCCTAGCGTGCACAACAGCAACATCAGCACTACAAGGCACCAGCTCAGCGCCAGCAGCAACCCAACAATTACCTATAAGGAACAATGCCCCCAATGCTCCACAGAGGAATGGTGCACCAAAAGCGCCAAATGTAGTTAATGATAACAAATGCTTCAATTGTGGAGAGCCGGGACATTACTCCAACAGATGCCCCAAGAAGACGGCTAACTCACAGTAGAATTATGTTCGAGGAAAGGTGAACCACGTGACTGCTGAAACAACTTAGAAGGCACCAGATGTGGTGATCGGTATGTTTTCGGTCAACTCAAACTCAGCTACAGTACTTTTTGATTCTGGTGCTTCGCATTCCTTCATAGCATATACATTCATAAAGAAGCATGGTATTCCAGTAAGTGTTATGAAGAAACACATGTTAGTAAGCTCACCTAGAGGGGTAATGAAAGCAGAGTGGATATGCTTAGCTGCTAGTCTCAACATAAGGGGGGTAGAATTTCAAGCAAATCTTGTAGTCATAAACTCCACCGGTATTGACGTCATCTTGGGTATGGATTGGTTAAGGTTGCAGAAAGCAGTTATTAATTGTGGCAATAGTTCTATGAATCTTACCACTTCATCTGGAGAGGAAGTTGTGTATGTGGCAACTCAGTCAGCTGCAGAAATCTACCGGGTTAATCAGTTGGAGGGCACAACCTTAGAAGATATAAGGATAGTAAATGAGTACCCAGATGTCTTCCCTGAGGAATTGCCAGGTATGCCACCTGACCGAAACATCAAGTTTATAATTGAACTTCTACCTAGAACTGCACCTATAGCTAAGAGACCCTATAGAATGGGAGTGAATGAATTAGCAGAACTTAAGAAACAATTAAGGGAATTGTTAGATAAGGGTTATGTTCAACCTAGTTCATCACCTTGGGGTGCACTGTAGCACCTGGTTTTAAAGACAAAACCAGATACACACTATATGTGAGCCTAGGAAGTCAAATCTCACATATAGCCACAAATAAGGGTAATATCAAGAGACAATACCTATTACATAATGTATTAGTAAAAGAAAATAACCTCAGAGTAAAGACAGTGGAAAGTTGACTCCGATCTTCTGGCGAAGACTCCAAATCCACATGGACGACTGACTGGTTGACCACAAGCCTAACTCCTCCAAACCAGTAATCTGGCACCCATCCGGGATTTTTATCCAATGTATAGAAAAATAAAGCAAGCGTAAGTACATGTCGTACATAACAATTATATCATGGGGTTCATGAGGCTCAAAAAGGGCTGACACTGGTTTACTGCGATTAGCTTTAATAGGTCATCTTTTTAAGCAATTGAGTAGCAAAGGATTTATCATTCCCATAAACACATGATCAGGTAAACATGATTAATGTATAGCATAAACAATCAATTATTAGCATCATCATTATCCATTAGTGATCATCTCTATTCCATAAGGGTCCAAGGCCGCTCGTGTCCGTGAGCACGGCTATTATAACAGTTTTATACTCTGCAGAGTTTGTACACATTCACTGTGAGTCGTGATTTACCCTTTCGCCCGAGGTAGCTATTCTCTTGACCCACTTCCAAGGAAGGTCGGTAGGGTTCACTATGAAGCCTTTCAAAGAATTCATCTAACAAGTTACGGCCGCTAGGCGTATATGGCCCATCTCTAGGAGTGGCACGCGTGGGCATCGCAGCACGGTACACACTTCCTAGCAGCAAAGGAAACATACCCTGCGCCTAAAAGGTAACCACTAACAAGCTAGAAAAGATCCTCATACTGAGCTAAAGCCAGAGCCATATGGCCCTCACAGCTGTACTATAAGTCCCGGATGATCGCTTACAGATAAGTCCTTAGGGAGAGGAATCTAAAGCATATAAACACTCCAGCCCCCTGTGTCCATGTTACTAAAAAGTCATGTTTTAATGTTTATTGCATATACCATTAGTCAAGTTACAAGATCATGGTTTTGATTAAGCACTAGCAAAAACTATCCCATGCAATATCCCAAAGGTATCAAGGTACAAGATATCAAATATCTAGGATATCCTATTTGGCAACAAGGGAGACACATGCAATATGAATTAAGTGATTAAATATGAATAGGTAACAAGGATAGTCCCATGCTATACTTGCCTTACACACCGATCCTTCGGTAAGCTTTAATCCTTAATGTCCTTCTTCTTCTTCTGGATCACCACGTGTATCTCACCGACTGAACAATCGTAGAACACCACACAAACATCCATACACATACATGCATAGCATACAGTTGCATCTATATCAGAACAGTACACCAATCATAGAACAGTACACCAATCATAAAAAATAAGTAAAAGAGATTGATATACGATTCTACGTATCACTACGAACACACGGTCGCGAGAGGCACGCTAATCAAAGCTACGGTTGAAAAGTTACAACTACCGAGAGATTTGCCTAATACGTGAAAAAGAAAACTAAAGGCTTCATTTATGTTAACCATATGAATTCATATACAAAAGATATTTTATAAACAATACGGATTGATTTAAGTAAATTTTAGATTTAGATTGTAAAACAAAAGTAAAACAAATCATATTTTATGTATAAAACCTAGTTGCATAATCATTAATCAAGATATGATTTAAACCACATTATTTTAGAAATATCAATATAGTAAACACTATTGCTAACGCGTAGATCTCGTCGTTATGAAACAAACACAACTTGAACGGACTATTTCAGAGTTAAAATGAATAAGTTACGATTTAAACAAGTTTTACTTTAATTAAATAATAGATTAAATCTACTCATGAATTTCAAGTGTTGAAAACATGCCTAACAGTTGTATAAACATGTAGAAAATGTAAATACGATCCTAACGCAATTTGAACGGGTCAAATCGGACTTAAAACACAAAAGTTACGCATGAAATAAGGTTCAGTGGCATTTCTGTAAATATTTGAACTCATTTTTGAATTAAAACAAATAAAATTCTGAATTTAAATGTATTTTGGACTAGGCATACTATTTCTGGAAAACATAGGGTCCTAAACGAATAAAATCAGGGCTGAAAAACAATTATTTTGAACTGAGTTGGATTGCATGTTAATTCACCGAAAAAAGGGGCTATTATGCAAAACTGGCATGGCTGACCGTGGTTGACTGGGGCTGCTGACTGGGCAAACACGTGGGCACATGTGATTGGCTCGGTGCACCACGTGGTGTGGTGAACTGGCTGACGCGGCACCATGGGCCGAGTCTACGGGTCCACGGTGGACCGGTTACACATCCAGAAGGGGTATCTAATCCTAACCACTCAATCAAGATCTAACGACGCTGGTGGGATCGGGTGATTACCCGTCGTGGCACAGCGCCTTCGGCGAGGGCGCCATGGCCGGCGGCGAGCCAAGCTCGGCGGCGGGCGTCGGAGGGGGCGTTCTGGACCTCCCCGGGTCAAACCGAGCACACCGAAACGATCTACGAGCGTGTGCGAACACGTTGGGGCGCTACCGAGGCGAGGAGATCGTGCTAGAGCGGTGTACCATGGCAGCGCCATGAATGGTGGTTCGGATCTCGCGGATGCGACATTCTAGGGTGCCATTTGACCATCTAGGGGCATGGGAAGACGGAGGAGCTCACCGTGAGTCGTCTGGAGGGGAGCGCGGCGTCCGGGAAGACCTCGAGGGGGCGGGTTGACGGCGGCGGCAATGGCTGGAGAGAGAGCACGGCGCGGGTGAGGGCGAATCCGACCAAAACATGACCAAAAACAAAAGATGGAGGTACCTACGGGCGCGGTGAATCACTGTGAGGCCTCGGGTGGCTTTGGTGTCGAGAATTGGGGCGCCGGAGCGAAGGATTACGGCGGCGGCCGGTGAGCGTGAACGCAGACAGAGGAAAGGGGAGAAGGGGAGATGCAGCTCGGGTTTTATAGGCCGGACAGCGCGGCGTAGAGGGAAAGGGGAGCGGGCGAATTGGCGCTTGCCTTGTAGGAGTGACGGCGCGGGCGACTTGCCGTCCGGGGCTACGCCATTGCTAGGGCAAAGAAAAGAAAGAACGTGGGGAAGAAGGAAAGGAACGGGATGCAGCGCTGACGGGCGGGTCCCGGCTTGTAGCGAGGGAGAAGGGGCTTGCGGGCGCATGCGGGCGTCTGACGGCGTGGGGCCAAGTCGCAGCGAGAGGGAGCGGACGGCTCGTGCGGGCGGCGTAGGCGCGTGGTGTAGGGCCGAACGGCCAGGCGCGTGCGGGGCAGACCGAGCGGGCGGCGTTGGTGGGCTGGCGTGCTGAGCGAGCCGCAGCGCCGAGCAGCGGGCCGGTGCGGGAGCAGGCCAGAAGGAGGGAAAAGGAGGGGCGGTTGGGCCAGGCAACGAGCTGGGCCGCGGGAAGGGCAGCGGAGTAGGCCAAGGGAAAACTGGGCCTCCGGGCCAAAAATTGAGAGAGGGGAAGTGAGAGAGGAAATAAACCTTTTTCCAAATCTTTTTCCTAGTTTGTTTTCAAAGCCAAATTCAAATGTAAACCAAATGCAAATTCAAATAGAGTTTTGAATATACTTTTCAATTCCAATAAAAGTGAGCAAATTTTAGTAAGTTTTCAAAAATAATTTATACAACTTTTTAAATTCTTTTATTTCCAAATTTTCTTTTCTTTTATTTCCAAGCCATTTTTAATTTCATTTCAAAAGCAATTTTAACCAATTTGAATTTTCAATAAAAACCACTCAACCAGTAAAATCAAATGCAATGGCATGTATGCTCAAACATGTTGCTACCTTATGATGTATTTTAATTTAATGAAAATTTTTATTTTCCTATATTTCATGTGCATAAAAATTCATAAATGAATCATTTTAGCCCTATTTTAAAAGAGGCAATTTTTTAGGGTGTTACAATTCTACCCCCCTTAAGATGAATCTCGTCCTCGAGATTTGGAAGACATCGACTAAGATATGGGAATACTCCATCCTTGGATTCTTCTTTGCTTCCTCGTATAGTTCCATCGTCTTGCGTTGATAAAGATCCACATTACTTTGCATACCTATTGCCCTTACTCCAAGTAATTTGCCTAACTAATTTCCAAAACTTTGATAGGTGCCTTGAACAACTCTCAGGTAACCCTGATCACTAGGCCAAAATTTTCTTTTCCTCATATGTTCACCATCCAATAGAGCTTCCTTATGTTCTTGGTCCGAAAGATGATCTACAACCAATCTTCAAAACATTGATGATCTTGGTGGAGTTGCTCGAACTAGGAATACAACTCTTAATCCTTAGTGTCACCCGAACCTTCTTAGCACAATTCTCCGTTGCTAAGGGCATTGGTCATGACTTCGCTTCTTGAAGTGATAGCACTTTTCCAAGTCACAATCAGTCTCATTCCAATGAGGTTATCACAAGCTCAAAGACTAACTTGGTGAAGGTATCCTATATATTCTTGTGATCCTCCTAGATATTACTTTTACTTTCAAGAAGACGGTACTTCCATTCTCCACAATGGATAGCTCCAGATAACCTGTTAGTTCAACTAACGCATATAAGAACACATCCTACACCTTCACAAGATGCATTATTGTAGATACAAAGCTCTCGTCCTGATCTAACAAAGCTAATACTTAGGTTTTACTTTGACCTCTTAGACTCCTTCAAATACTTGGCTGAAGTCTCTTGATCCAAACTAACTTAAAAGCTTCTTCGGTAACTTTATCAACATCCTGATGATCTTGGATAAGCCTTTCTTGGACTTCTAACCAAAACTCATTGAAACTCTGAATTCTCTCTTATATCCTTGAGTACCACCACGCTTCCGCTGCGCACTCTGATTTCCGCTGTGCAAACTCAAACGTATGATACTTCATCTTACCAATTCTTCAACTTTGCTACCCCCCTTAAGGTAAGGTAAAGTAGGGGACACCAAAGTATAGCTTGCATCCTCTTGTGATTGAAGTCTACTGTTATTCAGGATTTCCTCAGGGTTTTTTTTCGTCCAAAATTAGAGATATGAATCGATAAAGACAGGTAGCTCCGAAGACAAGATATGAGAAACAGAAGAAAACCATAACCCAACTATTTATTCCATTATTCCTTATACCTTAGGCCTATAACTAAATGAAATTGTGGGAACACCCAACAAAATCATTGCAATCATTACAAAGATGCAAAACAAGCATAACATAATGACAAATCAACAAAGCACTTAAAGATGCACAACTCAATTATTGACTCACTTGCGATACTATCGTTTTTATTACATAAGGGGCACAAATTCCTAATTCTTAAAAATGGCATGATTACAGGGACATCTCTCGCAGGGGAGTGACACATCATCCACTACATCAATTTCATCATGGGCTTCCTTTGTATTGTGTGTCACCATCACTTGCTGGTGGTAGTCCTGTATTGACCTAACTCTAGCTACCTCCATGGCATATTTGTTGATTCTTCTGTGGGCAAGATTTAACATAATGACCTTCCTACTGGCAATGATAACACTTTCTCTTAGCTAGATCTTTAGTGATGTCATACTCCACAGAATTGTTGCTTAGAGTATTGTCAGCTTGCTGACTCTTTAAGTTCATCTTTGTTTGATTGGACCGCTTTTTAGCTCGCTTGATCTTTCGGGGTTGAAACTCCATGTAGGTGATTGTCCACCCATCTATGCATACCTCATGTGGAAAGAGTGGAGTAACCTTAGCTTGAGAAACTTCTAATTCTTTAGAGTCTGAGTTTAACTGACTAGGGATTGGAGTTGGATGTGACAATGTAATAGAACTCGAATGTTGATTGCTTTCCAATTCTGACTCTGGTGAGATCTCCTTTCTCTTCTTATCCACATTGTCCTCAGGTATAGGTTGAATACCTTTGTACTCAATTCTTTCTCCTGACGGTGTTGTTAGAAGCACTAAACGCTGGGCATAGTTGATCACTCCTTTACATGCAGACAGCCATCCTATTCTAAGAATAACATCAATGTCCACTAACTCTAATACAATAAGGTTTGCTTCAAATTTTACTCGCTTTATGTCAAGACTAACTCTTGGGCATATGCGGTTTGCCTTCATTTCTCCTCTTGGGGACTTGACTATCACTGGTTTCCTCATTGGAAGCATAGTTATATTATGTTCTTTTACATATTGGCTAGAGATGAATGAATGTGAAGCTCTGGGGTCAAACAACACTGTGGCGGAAGCTAAGTTTACTAGAATGATACCATACACAACCTCCTTAGCTCCATGAATAGTAGTCATATCCATATTATTCAATCTTCCTTGGATGTAGTTTCCCTTTGCTTTATTTCCTTGCTCCTGTTTCTTCTGGACTTTCTATTCTTGCTTCTGCTGTGGGTGATCTTGGCATTCATGTGCCATTCTTCCAATATCTTCATTGGACTTTACATTCTTCCAAGCTTCTGCTACTTGTCTCTTCACTGGTCCCTTTGGTATGTTGATTTGACCTTGTGGCAAGCACTGTTGAAAACTCCTAGGTTGAGTCATTCCTTCTGGTGCTTGGTGTTGCATAGCTACAAACTTCTCCTTGTTGAATGCAGTCAAGGGCAACATAGCTTGGTCCTCCTGACCTTTGATACCGGTGGTCTCCTCATTGCGATCCATCTATATAGACAAAGATAGAGGATTGAGAATAGAGACAATGTTTTCATAACAGACAGAGGCTGAAGTGAGCATAAATTTTAGCAAATAACAAGGTTGGAGAGAAAACAAGAACTAAGCAAGATAAAAGCATGCTAAAACATCCAGTTCTATCTAGGCTTGCGTCCTATTGTCAGTATTGCTCTGATACCACTTTGTAGCACCTGGTTTTAAAGACAAAACTAGATACACACTATATGTGAGCCCAGGAAGTCAAATCTCACATATAGCCACAAATAAGGGTAATATCAAGAGACAATACCTATTACATAACGTATTAGTAAAAGAAAATAACCTCAGAGTAAAGACAGTGGAAAGTTGACTCCGATCTTCTGGCGAAAACTCCAAATCCACAGGGACGACTGACTGGTTGACCACAAGCCTAACTCCTCCAAACCAGCAATCTGGTACCCATCCGAGATTTTTATCCAATGTATAGAAAAATAAAGCAAGCGTAAGTACATGTCATACTTAACAATTATATCATGGGGTTCATGAGGCTCAAAAAGGGCTGACACTGGTTTACTGCGATTAGCTTTAATAGGTCATCTTTTTAAGCAATTGAGTAGCAAAGGATTTATCATTCCCATAAACACATGATCAGGTAAACATGATTAATGTATAGCATAAACAATCAATTATTAGCATCATCATTATCCATTAGTGATCATCTCTATTCCATAAGGGTCCAAGGTCACTCGTGTCCGTGAGCACGGCTGTTATAACAGTTTTATAGTCTGCAGAGTTTGTACACGTTCACTGTGAGTCATGATTTACCTTTCGCCTGAGGTAGCTATTCTCTTGACCCACTTCCAAGGAAGGTCGGCAGGGTTCACTATGAAGCCTTTCAAAGAATTCATCTAACAAGTTAGGGCCGCTAGGCGTATATGGCCCATCTCTAGGAGTGGCACGCGTGGGCATCGCAGCACGATACACACTTCCCAGCAGCAAAGGAAACATACCCTGCGCCTAAAAGGTAACCACTAACAAGCTAGAAAAGATCCTCATACTGAGCTAAAGCCAGAGCCATATGGCCCTCACAGCTGTACTGTAAGTCCCGGATGATCGCTTATAGATAAGTCCTTAGGGAGAGGAATCTGAAGCATATAAACACTCCAGCCCCCTGTGTCCATGTTACTAAAAAGTCATGTTTTAATGTTTATTGCATATACCATTAGTCAAGTTACAAGATCATGGTTTTGATTAAGCACTAGCAAAAACTATCCCATGCAATATCCCAAAGGTATCAAGGTACAAGATATCAAATATCTAGGATATCCTATTTGGCAACAAGGGAGACACATGCAATATGAATTAAGTGATTAAATATGAATAGGTAACAAGGATAGTCCCATGCTATACTTGCCTTACACACCGATCCTTCGGTAAGCTTTAATCCTTAATGTCCTTCTTCTTCTGGATCACCACGTGTATCTCACCGACTGAACAATCGTAGAACACCACACAAACATCCATACACATACATGTATAGCATACAGTTGCATCTATATCAGAACAGTACACCAATCATAGAAAATAAGTAAAAGAGATTGATATACGATTCTACGTATCACTACGAACACACGGTCGTGAGAGGCACGCTAATCAAAGCAATGGTTGAAAAGTTACAACTACCGAGAGATTTACCTAATACGTGAAAAAGAAAACTATAGGCTTCATTTATGTTAACCATATGAATTCATATACAAAAGATATTTTATAAACAATATGGATTGATTTAAGTCAATTTTAGATTTAGATTGTAAAACAAAAGTAAAACAAATCATATTTTATGTATAAAACCTAGTTGCATAATCATTAATCAAGATATGATTTAAACCACATTATTTTAGAAATATCAATATAGTAAACACTATTGCTAACGCGTAGATCTCGTTGTTGGGAAACAAACGCAACTTGAACAGACTATTTCGGAGTTAAAATGAATAAGTTACGATTTAAACAAGTTTTACTTTAATTAAATAATAGTTTAAATCTACTCATGAATTTCAAGTGTTGAAAACATGCCTAACAGTTGTATAAACATGTAGAAAATGTAAATACGATCCTAACGCAATTTGAACGGGTCAAATTGGACTTAAAACATAAAAGTTACGCATGAAATAAGGTTCAGTGGCATTTCTGTAAATATTTGAACTCATTTTTGAATTAAAACAATTAAAATTCTGAATTTAAATGTATTTTGGACTGGGCATACTATTTCTGGAAAACACAGGGTCCTAAACGAATAAAATCAGGGCTGAAAAACAATTATTTTGAACTGAGTTGGATTGCGGGTTAATTCACCGAAAAAGGGGCTATTATGCAAAACTGGCATGGCTGACCGTGGTTGACTGGGGCTGCTGACTGGGCAAACATGTGGGCGCATGTGATTGGCTCAATGCACCATGTGGCGTGGTGAACTGGCTGACGCGGCACCGTGGGCCGAGTCTACGGGTCCACGGTGGACCGGTTACACATCCAGAAGGGGTATCTAATCCTAACCACTCAATCAAGATCTGACGGCGCTGGTGGGATCGGGTGATTACCCGTCGTGGCACAGCGCCTTCGGCGAGGGCGCCATGGCCGGCGACGAGCCAAGCTCGGCGGCGGGCGTCGGAGGGGGCGTTCTGGACCTCCCCGGGTCAAACCGAGCACACCGGAACGATCTACGAGCGCGTGCGAACACGTTGGGGGCGCTACTGAGGCGAGGAGATCATGCTGGAGCGGCATACCGTGGTGGTGCCATGAACGGTGGTTCGGAGCTCGCGGATGCAACATTCTAGGGCGCCATTTGACCATCTAGGGGCACGGGAAGACGGAGGAGCTCACCGTGAGTCATCTGGAGGGGAGCGCGGCGTCTGGGAAGACCTCGAGGGGGTGGGTCGACGGCGGCGGCAATGGCTGGAGAGAGAGCACGGCGCGGGTGAGGGCGAATCCGACCAAAACGTGATGAAAAACAAAAGATGGAGGTACCTACGGGCGCGGTGAATCACTGTGAGGCCTCGGGTGGCTTTGGTGTCGAGAATTGGGGCGCTGGAGCGAAGGATTACGACGGCGGCCAGTGAGCGTGAACGCGGACAGAGGAAAGGGGAGAAGGGGAGATGCAGCTCGGGTTTTATAGGCCGGACAGCGCGGTGTAGAGGGAAAGGGGAGCGGGCGAATTGGCGCTTGCCTTGTAGGAGCGACGGCGCGGGCGACTTGCCGTCCGGGGCTGCGCCGTTGCTAGGGCAAAGAAAGGAAAGAACGCGGGGAAGAAGGAAAGGAACGGGACGCGGTGCTGACGGGCGGGTCCTAGCTTGCAGCGAGGGAGAAGGGGCTTGCGGGCGCATGCGGGCGTCTGACGGCGTGGGGCCAAGTCGCAGCGAGAGGGAGCGGACGGCTCGTGCGGGCGGCGTAGGCGCGTGGTGTAGGGCCGAACGGCCAGGCGCGTGCGGGGCAGATCGAGCGGGCTGCGTTGGTGGGCTGGCGTGCTGAGCGGGCCACAGCGCCGAGCAACGGGCCGGTGTGGGAGCAGGCCAGAAGGAGGGAAAAGGAGGGGTGGCTGGGCCAGGCAACGAGCTGGGCCGCGGGAAGGGCAGCGGAGTAGGCCAAGGGAAAACTGGGCCTCCGGGCCAAAAATTGAGAGAGGGGAAGTGAGAGAGGAAATAAACCTTTTTCCAAATCTTTTTCCTAATTTGTTTTCAAAGCCAAATTCAAATGTAAATCAAATGCAAATTCAAATAGAGTTTTGAATATACTTTTCAATTCCAATAAAAGTGAGCAAATTTTAGTAAGTTTTCAAAAATAATTTATACAACTTTTTAAATTCTTTTATTTCCAAATTTTCTTTTCTTTTATTTCCAAGCCATTTTTAATTTCATTTCAAAAGCAATTTTAACCATTTTGAATTTTCAATAAAAACCACTCAACCAGTAAAATAAAATGCAATGGCATGTATGCTCAAACATGTTGCTACCTTATGATGTATTTTAATTTAATGAAAATTTTTATTTTCCTATATTTCATGTGCATAAAAATTCATAAATGAATCATTTTAGCCCTATTTTAAAAGAGGCAATTTTTTAGGGTGTTACATGCACCAGTACTGTTTATAGAGAAGAAGGATGGTACACAGAGGATGTGCATAGATTATAGGTCACTTAATGAGGTCACAATTAAGAACAAGTACCCACTGCCTATAATTGATGACCTGTTTGACCAGTTGAATGGGCTTGTGTGTTTTCCAAGATCAACCTTCGATCTGGATACCATCAGTTGAGGATAAGGCATACTGACATCCCCAAGACTGCTTTTGTGACCCGATATGGACTGTATGAGTTCACAGTCATGTCTTTTGGTCTGACAAATGCACCTGCTTACTTCATGTATCTGATGAACAAAGTGTTCATGGAGTACCTTGACAAGTTTGTCGTCGTGTTCATTGATGACATATTAGTGTACTCTAAGAATGAAGAGGAACATGAAGGACATTTGAGGTTGGTGTTGCAGAAGCTTAGAGAACATCAGCTTTATGCCAAGTTTAGCAAATGTGAGTTCTGGCTAAAAGAAGTATCTTTCCTTGGTCACATAATCTCTAATGGAGGAGTAGCAGTAGATCCCAAGAAGGTTAGAGATGTGTTGAGTTGGAAGCCACCTAAGGATGTTAGTGAGATTCGAAGTTTTCTGGGTATGGCTGGGTATTATAGGAGATTCATCGAGGGATTCTCTAAGTTAGCCAAGCCCATGACTGCTTTGTTAGAGAAGAATGCCAAATTTGTATGGACTAAGCAATGTCAGGACAGTTTTGAGGAGTTGAAGAAGAGACTGACTTCTGGCCCAGTGTTTATCTTACCTGATCTCACCAAAAGCTTCTCTATCTATTGTGATGCCTCACAGCAAGGGGTAGGTGGTGTTCTTATGCAAGAAGGCAGAGTTGTTGCCTATGCATCTAGACAGCTGAGAAAACATGAGTTAAATTATCCGACTCATGATCTGGAATTAGCAGTTGTGGTGCATGCTCTCAAGATTTGGAGGCATTACTTGATTGGTCATAAGTGTGATATTTATACGGACCATAAGAGTTTGAAGTACATATTCACACAGTCAGATCTGAATCTAAGGAAGCGCAGATGGCTAGAGTTAATCAAGGATTATAATTTGGATATACACTATCACCCGAGAAAGGCTAATGTTGTAGCAGATGCCTTGAGTAGAAGGAGTTATGTGAACATGGCCTATACAACTCAACTACCTGAAGAGTTGTGTGAGGAGTTCAAATACCTAAATTTGGGTATTGTGGCCAACACCATGGAGTTAGAGGTAGAACCTACTCTAGAACAAGAGATTTGTAAGGGACAGTTGAATGATGAGAGGATCAAGGATATTGCATCCAATGAAAATCCCGGATGCGTAATAGATAATGGATATGAAGAATTTCTAGAGGATGTCCAGGACTACTAGGGAGACGTTCACCAATTGGAGTCCCTATGGTAGTTGGGCTAGTTATTCCGCTGTGATTGTAATAATATTGCCATCGAGCAAACTTTGTATTTACTTTATGATGAGATATGCGATGTAATAAGTACTTTACTTTGATACTATTGCAATTTGTGATATATGTGTGTGTTTGGACATCCTAGGCGCACATATATGAGTACTTGATTTTGCTATGCAAAATTGGGTGCGACACTCTGCCTGCCGATGTCATCGTGGGCCCAATGCCCTAGCCGGTCCACTATCGCCTGCCTCACCGTGTCACTGCCGTTGTCCCATCACCGTGCTGCGCCGCGCTGTCACTGCCACGCCACAGCACGCTGCCGTCACTTCCGCCTATGCCTTTGCGTCGTTGTCATCATGAATTCGTGCACGTGGGCTTGCCGAGGTGACGCGCATGTTGTTTCGCCATTAACGGCACCACGGCCGCACTGCTGTGCTGCCACCGCCAGCACATGGGTACACCCCCCTCCTGGCTGCATTGGCTCATAGTGCTTGTGCATGTGTGGCCGTCGCGTCCTGCCAAAGCTTGGACAAGCAGCCGGACCCATCCCCTTTTCCCTCCCTCCTCTACTGCCCAAGCCAGCAAGGCCACGCCATCAATCTGACATGGATGGGTCATGTCTCTTCAATTCGATGCGCTCCCAACTCTGTCTTCGAGCCTGCTAGCTAACCAACCCCACACCATGTCCAATTGCGCCTTGGCAAGCTCCAATTTGGAGCTGGGTCTTCGCCGTCACGCCATTAAAGGCTAAGCCCACCGTTGCTGTGGACACTACCCACCCTATCATCCTAAGCCAAGTACGCTGCACCCCTAGCCCTACATCATAGTCTTCCTTGACATGCGCACCCTAGCAGCGCCCTCACTGCTTCCCTCATGGCGCTGACATGGCCGTGCCAACGTGGCTCACCGTCGCCTTGCCGCACGCATGTGGCCGGCTCGACTGGGGTAGTCTCCGGACGCACCACCACTTTGGGTAGGATCGTGGTGAGACCCTAATGCTTATCTGTTGTCCATGTTTCTTGTTCGGTGGTGGAGCTCGAATGAACAGGGTTGCCAACGTCGTAGGTTGTCCACCACCATGGAGGGAACTCCTGACTGTGTCCCTATTCATCTCTTCACCGCACACCGCTTTATGTTTGCATCTAGGTGAGCATTGGCCCCTTAGAGGGGGCAGGGAGGGGCTAGGCTGGCCGGCGTGACCGCCTAGTGCCATCGCCACCATGTTGGTGCGCACGCGGGTGCCCGAGGACCTAGTCGTGGTAAAGATAGATTGTTCCAAGGGCTAGTCTGCTTTAACGCTGACTGTAGGAATAGTGCTGCGAACCCTGGAGGAAATCATAGGTAGCTTAGGGTCATTTTCGCAAAAATACCAGAGCGCACGGGCCTCCCCATTGTGGGCCGTTGCCGCGCGGTTGGGCTGCGCCAGCAGGTCACGCATGCGCGCGTGCTGCGAGCGAGTGGGCCGCGTCGCTCGCTCGTGGGCCGCGTGGGCTGATTTAGTTTTTTGTTTTATAGAAGATAGAAATAGCTTTATAATTTAAATTCTAAGTTAAACTTTGGAAAATAAATATCAATTCATATAAGTATCCAAAAATTGTGAAATAAATTATGTTGAGTTCCTTAAAATGTGGTCTACCTGATAGTAGGATTAGTTTATATATATATCTGTGTTGATGCTAAGTCCATTAAATCATTTGGAAGTATTAATGTTATTTAGATTAATAATTTTAGGAATTTTTGTGGCAAGTTGGTAACAGCTCTAGCCATGAAATTTTTATAGTAGGTTCATTAGATTATTATGTGCTCACTGTAATTTTTGTAGCCTTGGAATAGGTTGATAAATATGGTAGCTAGTACTCCTTGTTTTATTATATATATAGTAAATCGGTATTAAGAGCAAGAATGTCTTTAGTTGCTAAGTTACTACATGAAATGTTTCATACCTGTTTAGTGGAAATGATATGCTACTTAGTGTCTTAGTTGGTAGAGCTAGCTTAGTAGTTTGATAGATCTATTCTTATTTAAGAGTTGTTGTTGCCATATTATTAAGTGTTGCATCATCATTTCATGCATGTAGATAATGAGTTGGTAGAGTTCATGCCTATGGGCTAGCAGGTGTACAAAGAGATCATCGAGGAGTACGAGGAGGAGATTCTCATATAGGAGGGAGGCCCGAAGCCATCATTTGCTGACTTTGTTGACACCCCGCCTGCCCAAGGCAAGCCTCGATGCATAACCCTTATTTTGAATGATCACTGAATATATATATGATGTGCATTTATGTTACATGCATTTTATGGAAACTATATGCATAGATATACCTACCTATCAGTCCTACTAGCATAGGTCGAGTAGTTGCTATGCTCAGGATTTCGGTAGATTGAGTAACCTACCGTTACTCACAATAGGTGATTATTATTATCACTCATGATAAAAATGGTGAAAGGAAAATGGAGACTGGGCAGGGATATAGTTTGGGTATTGGTGGGTGTAAGATGTTGTGTCTTGCGGCCAACGGGGCATAGCTTGGTTATACAGTTTCCCTGTCTGTGTCGGTTAAGGACCCGCCATTGCATTGGGTTCTAGGTAAGTCACAGACTTATTATCCTGGACACATACTTGTGTATGGGCGCAGGGAAGGCTTGTTGCTCTCTTGTCATGGGTTCTGGCTCTTTCTGGACCGACTGATTGGAGGTGGGGATGGTGGAGGTCTAAGCACCGCACTGAGTCTAGGAATCAGGAGTGGGGGCTTGGAGTCCATGTTTAGACGGGGACCTAGACCCTAGGATAGGAGAGTGGTGGGTTGGTCCTACTTGTGCCTGGGGCGCAAGCGGGGCATGTGTTTCAAGGTACCTAGCTGGGCACATTGATTTGTGAATCGCCGGATGATTCGGTATGGCTTGTCTACAGTCTAGCACCATAGTAAGAACTGAAAGATGAAAGGTGGTGAAATGGAACTGTTTGCTCAACTCATGCTTGAAAGTAGAACAGGTGCTTACATAGAATGGCTAGATAATAAACTAATCATGACTGCTGTGACAGAACCGCCCAATTTATACAAAATCAAGTATGGTTGTCCCCGTTTAGCACGTTGAAGCACACATACTTTCACTTATATAAACCCGGTAGTCCGCCGAGTGTCACGAAGGACCTCGATAAATCAACATCACAACCAAGATCGTATGATTAAGCAAATACACATCACATACGTAGAGTTGCAGCGAAAATAATATAAGTTCCAAATACATTGCTAGCATAAGTGACATCCTCAGATAAAAGCATATAGATGAGAAGTAAATATAGAGTCACCGAGCCCACCGACGGTTAGCCACCATCTTCAGCAAGGCGAGAACTTCGCCTGCAACATGGTGGGATAAACCCTGAGTACTCGAATGTACTCAGCTAGACTTATCCATCATAAACCAAAAATAAAGTGACACCAAGGATTATGCAAGGCTTTATCGGTTGATCTTGTTGGACAACCTCTTTGCATAAAAGCTTGAGTAATCATTAGCATTATTAACCTATACTAGTAGTGACTTTTAACCATTTCCTACCATCTATATTAGCACCTGTACTAATCAATCACTTGATTTAGTTGCAAACAATAATAACCATATCAGGTATTTCATGGCTCATTATCATCATCATCATTCAACCATATCTTTAAATTTAGTGAATCTGCGTTGCCGCTGCTCAGTCAAGTTCTCACTATCTGGGAGAGACGGCGATTCAAATTGATTCCTATCCAACTGGAGGGGTATTCCTAACACAAACCCAGGTCTACCAGCCACGGTAGCCTTAGATCACCTTTGGTACAAATCAGGAATCATGGTTCCGAGCAGCGCCGCATCCTCAAGGGCAACACTCTGCTAGGAAGTGCAGGACTTTTAAACACCTAACCCATTGGACTCATGCCAATGTCCCCAAGCACATCCTTACTACCTCTAGAATGTGCACTTTCACTTCCCAGACTTCCGGCCTGAGTTGAGCTACTCGGCTTCACGGTTAGAATGAGTTATCTGGACAACTAAGTGATAGGTATGCGTTTAACATGACATGAGGATGTACAGCGAATCAGTCCTTAAATGACATAGACGGGGATAGATCCACACCCAAGACCTCCATGTCTTGTTGCTTCTCTATCGACATCCCGTCCGGTCTCCATTTATTAATAACACATGGTTATTTCCATGATAGCAAATATAGCCAACCGTGCTTTGGTATCCACCTATATCTCGTAGGTGATAGGAAATCACCCGACTTCTACTAGTCTAAGCATCGCTAAGCATACATTCGATCCTAGACCTACATAGGGTTCAAGGTATATTTCTGGACAAGGTAGTTCTATGCATCAAGTGGTTCCAATCAACTCTTATAACCTAATGCATCAAACATAAAGAACTCAAGTGATATTTATAAAAATGTAGGAGGCTTAGAATGCTCTGAGGCTTGCCTGGGATCCAACACTAGGTTAGTGTTTGTTACACGACACTCGCCTGGTGAGCATCTCCCGTTCAGGCATGTACTCTAGGGGTCCTTCCATCTTTGGGTTCGGCTCCAACATCACATCCTTCACGTGGTTCATCTAGCGTACCTAGATGAGATTCAAGATGCAAGTGCATGAATATGAAGGATGGTAATATGAGATGCATCACATAATAGCATTCAAGGCAAACATAAGACCATGCAAGACATAGGCACCTAGAGTTATTTAACTAAACATCACACAACCTATTATAAAGGGATAGTAAACATATTAGGCATAGCACACAAGTGAACTTAAGTTCAGACATTGCACACATGCATTAATCCAGAACTAACCAACATGTTTAGCCAAAACAAGAGCAAGCTAAGGCAAGCACCTAGCACATGTATAGAAATCTAGACAGCAGCACAACAGTCACTTGTTTTATCCATAACTGGAGATATAAGTATCCAACAAGGGTGACCATAGACTTTCTAGAAAGCTAATGAAATTGCCTATAACATTGTTACTATCACCAAAATCTTATTCTAAAGCTAACTAGGTCAACCATGCCAATGTTTTAGATCTATACAGAACTGGGACAGAAAAGTAGTAGTAGTTTGAAAACGGCATAACTGGAGTTACAGACATCAAACAAGCATGAACCTTAACTTTATAGAAATATTATTAAATTATCTAAAACATGTTTATTAACATCACAAGGTTATTCTGCCATTAACAAGGTCAATCAAGCACAATTGAGCACCTTTGTCCAGACTTGGACAGATTCTGCCAAGCAACTTCACAAGCTTATAACTAGAGTTGTACTAATCCAGAATACATTCAACAAGACAATATGGAAATATTATGAAATGGTCTACAATTCATATTTAACCATCCTAGCATGATTCCCAAGTTAAAAGGGCCAAACAGTCACATTTATCAAATCTGGTCTAGAAATTCCAGAGAACTACAATTTCTGATGACCAACTTAGAACAGTCATAACTCACAAAATATTTAGCCAAAGACCATGAAAATTTAACACAAGATGGTTAAGTGAGTTATGTACAACTTTCTTATTATCATCTTAAGATGATTCTACCGATAACAAGGTCAATCAATCCAATGAATGAATCTCTGTCTAAAATATGGACAGAAACTGATATGTCACTTTAAACAACTATAAATGGAGTTATACATGTCCAATAAATGTGGTTCTAGACTTTTTATAAATCTTAGAAAATTCTAAACAACTTTGTTGTAAACACCTAAAGCTAATTATACTATTAAGAAGGCCCCACAATACCAATAAGGAAACCCTGTCTGGGTTTGGGAAGAAACAGCCATAGAGATTTAAGCAACTATAACTCAAGATCTACTTAACCAAAAATCATACTATTTAGCTTTTTAAAAATCTTACGAAAATCACTACAACTCATATATTATCATCAAGTCATGATTCATAACTTAACTAAGCTAATTAATTCAAACATGCAGGCCTATTCAGGATAGGAGCAAAGCAACACAGGGCATTTGTTATTTTTATAGACCTTAAACTATCAAGCCTAAACTCCTAAACTTTTTACCAGACATCAACCATCACCTTTGTAGCACTCCATAAAAATTTCATATTTATTTGAGCACAACAACTACAGTTATGAAAAAGACAAGACACAACTAGTATTAAAAACCTAACTGCATAAATTGATTTTTACAGCAAAAACTTTAAACTAAATCATGCCATATTATAGATCTACTACATATATAATTTCACAAGGATTCCAAAAAGTCCACATTTGTTATTTTATGATTTTTCTACTAATTATTATGATTTTCCAAAGTTCAGCACACAAATCTGCAAAAGAAAAGATTAAACCAAAAAAGGAAAATACTTTTGCATTAGGAACCCTGGAAATCTTAGAAACCAACAAAGCTCATATATGTAAATACATGTGTCTGGCATTTATGCAAAGTGGACACATGAAAGAGCTTCTATTTACAATTCAGCCCCTCTTCTTCAACCTTACGCAGGACGCAGGGAAGGGATAGCGACGTTGGGTCAGCCAGCAGGAGGGGGTGTCGGCCGGCGGCGGTGGCCAGCCAGGACAGGACTGACCTGGCCGCACTAATGCTTGGCCCTCGCCCGGCCACAGCTGGCCTCGGCCTGACCACGGCTGTTGGCGGCGGTCTGATGGCGGCGGCGACTGTCGGCCGGCTCCGACGACTACGATGGCCGGGGAAGCGGCTGGAGGGCACAGCATGGCCTGCGGTGGTGACTGGAGCGACTTTCCTACGTACTGTAGAGGATGAGGAGAGGGAGAGCAGCGCCAACAGCAGCAGCGTCTCGCCCAGCTTGGCCATGGCGCTGGCAGGGAGCGAGGCAGAGAAGAGAGGGAGAGGGAGAATGGAGAGGGTAGGGGCAGGCTCGGGCTCGGCTTCTCCAAAACGACGAGCGAGGGCGAGGTGGTGCCTAAGCAGCGAGCACGCCAGACCACACGGTGCTCAGCTCCTGCACATGATCGGCATGAAGGCCACGCAGCACAGATTCAAAATTTCTAATTCTACCCAAAAGTGCGACTGAACATCAATCTTCGTCCCTTCGTATCTCCTAATACGTTTAGTTATGACACAATAGGTAGTAATCAAAGTTGTAGAGCTACGCGACATCTACAACTTTGCTTAAAGTGTCAAAGTCTGATTCAGCCTGGTTGGAGAGATACACGGCTACGAAGCAGGGTACACGAAAACTAAAAACTCAGTTTCAGTCCATTAGGGACTTAGCCAAATTTTTTAGCTCCAAAACAGCCATGGATTCCAACTTGAGGGCTTGGTTTGACTTGCTTACAAGCTAATCTAGCTATTGGTCCAAAACCAAAGTTTGTTCTACACCACTCAAACTTCAACTTTTATTTAAGATGCAACTCCATGCAAGCACTGTAAGTCACAGTTCAAACCAAGTCAAAGTAGCATCACGGTAAAGCTTAAATTAGAGTTTCAGACCGATTGAGGCATTTTCTTGACCTTTGCTCAACACAAACCCTTCATGACTTTTGTTGTAGAGTTCAATTAGAGTCATTTGAGCAAGGTAGCAAGGTTTGGTGGATGACCTATAATTCCATTCACTTAATAGTGCAATTCAAGCAAGAATGTAACTCATCATTTCATGCGACTTCTTGATTCCGAACTTCATGAAACTTTTCCAATCATCCATGTGGGTGGAAATTCATGTGAGGCACATGAAATAAGCACCTTCAACATTACTTAGGTATATATCTAAAAAGGGCCAATATGCAAGCAAAGGTGTGTTGCCCAAGTTTAAGTTGGAGCTCACTCTTGTAGATTTGATCTTGACACCTTCATCACCAGTTAACATGTCATGTTTGAGCTCAAACCCATTGCTTAACTGATGACAAACACCTGGGGTGTTATAGCTGCAAATAAAAAACATACATAAGGATTCACTATTAGTATTGCTTTCCACAAAAAGGAAACCCAGCAAACCATAAAGCGTATCATATATCTTGGAGTCAAGAAATTATTCCCACTAGTCGGATAAGTCTTGCGAGTACATTATGTACTTAGGGTTTATTTACCCCTATTGCAGATATAGCTTGAGGAGTAGCCGTTGTGTGAAGGATTCTTCTGGTGGGCACAGACGGATCCTTGTATATTATCGATAGATGTTTCTTTTCATTCCGCTGTTTAATTTCCGCACTCTGAATTTGGTCCTATAATAATGTATTTCAAAGAACTCTAAATGTATGAAATGGACTAAGTAATGTAAGCTCGTTCTCATTATTGGATCCTAGGGGGAAAATGTGGATTATTCGGGATCTCCCTTGGGGTGTGCTCGACGGAATCCACCCGATGCAGCTCGCTCTCGAGGTGCTTAGTGTCTAGTGGAAGACAAGCGCCTCTGTAAGTGCATTATTTTGGGCGGTTCTGCCATAATTGGTATCAAAGCCAATAATGAGTCTACGAGTTTCATCACTCTTTTCCAAAACCTAAAATTTGACCAACAAAAGTTTTGCGAAAAGTAGAATGTGATAAAATTATGTAAATAAGTATAAGCCCGAGCAATATGGTCTATCTAAGATAGCGGCACTGGTTTTATCTAATCAGTTTTCTACAGGTACACTAACTTACGCTGCGTAAGAATTGTTTAGCATACGAAAAGTGAGTGTGTGACGTGCCAAAAATTCTTGCGAATGCCGCCATATTCCAGTTTGAGTGAACGTATAGGCCGATGCATGAATCATGACGAAAGCATCTAGGCCCCTAGTTGGGTTTCGGTGATTAATGACAATACGTGATTACTGTGACTAACGTGTGTTTTGCAGAGGCAATGAAGTTCAGTCACGGTAATGGAGATCGATTGAGCTAACATGGTGGTCATGCCCCTACAATGGAAATCGTTTCGATTTTCAAAGGATGGACGACAAGGTTAAGGATGGACTAGTTCTAAGTGTCATTTGGTGTTGAGGAGACACTTAGAGTAGTTTAGGACTTTGTTTTTTCCTTTGGCCATACTATTAAGGGGGGTATGGATGGGTAGCCTGACCTAGGTGAGTCTAGTGGGTAAGGTATGGTGCACACTTGCTAAATCTAGCACTAGGTAGCTCCTAAAAAGCTCTTAGATCCATTGGAGCAAACTTCATTCATGTATGATCGAGAGTTGGAAGTGAATGGAAGGTCAAATGCTGACCAGATGCTGGTTCCGAAGTGATCGGACGCTGGCGCAGAGTTCGGTCAATTCATTTGATCAAGGTGAAATCGTCTGGTGCGACCGGATGCTAAGAGGTGAAGTGACCGGACGCTGGGTCCTAGTGTCCGGTCAACTCCAGTAAGGTTCCAAAGAGGGAAAATCGTGACCGGACGTGTCCGGTCACAACTTAAACACTAGAGATCGAGGAGAACTGACCGGAGCATCCGGTCAACATGATCGGAGCGTTCGGTCACCCCGCAGAGGCACATAACAGTTCGTTTTTCAGCCATGGTTATAAATACTTCCTCCATTCATGTGTGGAGGTACTTTTGCTCATTCCAACAGCTAAGAAACACCTTTGAGAGTGCAAAGAAGCGGAAGGTCCTAGTGAGGTGATTGAGATTTGAGAATCCTAAAGAGATCCCTCATTAGTGAAAGCAAGAGTAGCAAAGTGTGCATCCACCCTTCTCATTAGGCTTATTGTGGTCAAGTGAGAGTTCATGCTTGTTACTCTTGGTGATCGCCATCACCTAGATGGCTTGGTGGTGATTGAGAGCTTGGTGATCATCCAACGGAGCTTGTGGATGACCCAACTCAAGTTGTGAGCGATTGTGGGTGATTCACCGCGACGGAGTGTCAAAGAATCAACCCATAGAGAGCACTTGATCCTTGCACGGATCAAGGGGAGCTACACCCTTGCGTGGGTGCTCCAACGAGGACTAGTGGGGAGTGGCGTCTCTTCGATACCTCAGCAAAACATCGCCGCGTTCCTCCTTCTCTCTTTACTTTGAGCATTTACTTTGAGCAATTCAATTCTTGTCATTTATATTCATAGAATTGCCATGCTAGAGTAGGATTGGAACATAGGTTGCTAAACTTTTGTACGGTAGATCAATAGATATAATTTCTAGGCACAAGGGGTTAATTGGGCTAACCGTAGGACTTAATTATTGTAAAGAAATTTAGAATTAGCCCAATTCACTCCCCCCTCTTGGGCATCTTGATCCTTTCAATTGGTATCAGAGCCTCGTGCTCACATATTTAGGCTTAACCGCCTAGAGAAAGATGTCTTATGGGGATGGACCTCCTCCTATCTTTGAGGGGGATGCTTTTTCATATTAGAAAATCCACATGGAGGCGTATTTAGAAGCTCTAGATGTTGGAATACTTAGAGTCGCCTCACAAGGCTTTCTAAAACCTCAGGATGCTACACACCTACAAGGCGATGAGGTGAATTATGAGAAATGGAATGCAAAGGCTCGAAACACCATCTTTAGAGGCCTTTGCAAAGATGTGTTCAACCGGGTGAGGAACCACAAAGACACCCATGCACTATGGTTGGACATTTGTGTGCTCCATGTGGGAACAAAGAGTGAGCGTGAGGAACGCTATCATCTTATCATGAAAAAGCTTAACTCTTTTGAGATGCTTCCTAAAGAATGTGCTAATAAAATATATTCACGCTTGAATGTTCTTGTAGAGAAAGTCAATGGGCTTGGACTCACTCAAATGCAACCATCCGATGTTGTAAGAAAGATCTTGAATGTCCTCCCCATTGACAAATATGGGCATATTGTGACCGTGCTTCGTCAAGGTGATCTTTCCACTGCTACACCAACACAAATCTTGGGAAATATCAATGCTCGTGAGATGTACATGCACATCACACCACAAGATGGCTCATCCTCTACTAAGAAGGAAGAAAAAGACTTAGCATTCAAAGCTAGCCAAGAGAAGGGCAAAGCAAGGCTTGAGTATGAGAGCTCAAGTGATGATGAAATTATGATGCAAGTCTTGCTCTCATGGTGAGAAGAACCACCAAGATGCTAAAGAAGCTCAACAAGAGTGGCATCAAGTTTGATGGCAAGAAGAAGTTCTTCGCTAGCTCTAGAAGGAAGCCAATCTCTGAGATGGATTGCTACAATTGTGGAGAACTTGGTCATCTAGCACACCAATGCACCAAGCCCAAGAAAGACAAGTTCAAGAACAAGTACAAGGGCAAGAAAGATGACTCAAGCAATGAATAAGAAGATGAGAAAAAGAAAAACAAGCCATACAAGAAGAGAGATGGCAAGAAGAAGGACTTCCATAAGAAGAAGAAAAGTAGAAAGGCATACATCATCGATGATTGGCTCACGGACATTGATTCATCTAGTGGCTCATCCGATGATGATAGTGACAACGAGAAGGTGGCTACCATTATTATTGACTCTTCATCATCTTCACCGCCACCACCGCCATCATCCTCTACACACCTATTCATTATGGCCAAGGGTGATCGTAAGGTATCAAATGATGATAGTAGTGGTGATGAACATGCTAGCAATGATGATAGCGATAGTGATGATGATGAATATGAATCACCTTCTTATGATGATCTTGTTAAATTGCTAAATCAATACACTAAGATCATTAGAAAGAGTAGAGTTAAGAATAAAAAACTAGAAGCTAAGAATGATTCTCTTTTAGCTAAATGTGATGTAGCCGAAAAGGCTAGTGTTGAGCTTAGAGAAGCAAATGATGCCATATCATCCAAACTCAAGGAGCTCAAATCTTCTAAGAAAGAGCTTAAAGATAAACATGATAAACTTGAGAGGATACACAATGAGCTCGTCACTGGCCACAACATGCTAAAAGAAGAATATACTACTCTTAAGATTAATCATGATAATCTTGTCATTGCTCAAGAATATTTATCCAATGAGCCACATGATGCTACTAACAATGTTGTTAAGATTGATATAGCTACATCATGTGACCGATAGTTATGATGAGTATATCAAGCTCAAGAATGACAATGAAAAGCTCAAGAAAGATCTTGAAGAGATCAAAAGCCACAACACTATTGTGCTAGAAACTCTTGATCATGATAGTGATTTGATTCTTGAGAATGAGAAGTTCAAAGAAGAGAACAAGAAGCTCAAGAAGAGAAAAATAATGATGCTCTCAAGGAAGGGACCAAGAAGCTCAAGTTGGAGAAAGAGCATCTCAAGATTGGATTGAGCAAGTTCATAAGAGGCAAGCATCTTCAAAGTGAGCTACTAATGAACATTGTCATGAAGATGGATAGAAGTGGCATTGGGTACATGGCAAACAAAGAGAAGAAGGCTCAAGCTTAACAACAACAAAAGCCAAAGCCAAAGAAGTGTTTTGAGTGTGGACAAGAAGGCCACTTTGCCCATGAGTGCCAAACTCCACCACCACAACCCTTGCCCAAGCATGCTAGACCTTTTGCCTTCAATGCTCATTACATGCTTAGAAAGGATTCTAGTGGAAAAATGAAAGTCATGTTCTTAGGACCTCCCAACAAGAATAGGCCTAAGAAAATCTGGGTAGCAAAGTCATTTGTTGAGAAGGTGAAGGGCCCTCAACAAGTTTGGGTTCCTAAAGCTTGATCTCTTGTGTGTAAGTGAACTACAAGACCGGTGGAAGTCATTGGGTTATTGATAGTGGTTGCACACAACATATGATTGGTGATCCTCGTATGTTCACCTCACTAGATGAAGAAGTAGATGGATAAGAAAGAATCACATTTGGAGATAATTCAAAGGGCAAGTTAAAGGATTGGGCAAAGTGGCAATATCAAATGATCATTCTATCTCAAATGTGCTATATGTTGCTTCATTGAACTTCAACTTGCTATCCGTTAGACAATTATGTGATCTTGGCTTCCAATGCTTGTTTACCGAGAAGGAAGTTGTTGTATCTAAGAAGGATGATGATCAAGTGATACTCAAAGGATTTAGGTACAACAACCTATATCTAGTGGACTTCACCTCCAAAGATGCTAATTTGAAGACTTGCCTATTCACCAAAACAACACTTCGGTGGCTATGGCATAGAAGGCTTGCTCATGTTGGGATGAGCTCACTCAAAAAGCTAATGAAGAATGATTTGGTGAGAGGGTTAAAGGATGTGAAGTTTGAGAAGGACAAGCTTTGTAGTGCATGTCAAGCCGGCAAGCAAGTTGCAAATACTCATGCAACTAAAGCTTTCATGTCAACCACAAGAGTGCTAGAACTCCTTCACATGGACTTATTTGGACCAACAACATACAAGAGTTTGGGAGGAAATCTTTATTGTCTTATGATTGTTGATGACTATTCAAGATACACATGGGTATTCTTCCTTCACGACAAATCCGAAGTTGCATCATGCTTCAAGAAGTTTGCCAAGAGAGCACAAAATGAATTTGAAGTAATGCTCAAAAAGATTAGAAGTGACAATGGCAAAGAATTTGACAACACAAACATAGAAGCCTATTGTGATGAAGTTGGAATCAAGCATGAGGTCTTCGCAACATATACCCCTCAATAAAATGGTATAGTTGAGAGGAAGAACCGGACATTGATCACTCTTGTAAGAACAATGCTTGATGAGTACAACACTCTCGAAGCTCTATGGGTGGAAGCGATCAACACCGCTTGCTATGCATCCAACCGCCTATTCCTTCAAAAGTTTCTTGGCAAGACACCTTATAAGTTGCTCAATGGGAAGAAGCCGGATGTCTCCTTCTTTAGGGTGTTTGGTTGCAAATGCTACATCTATAAGAAGCGGCAACACCTAGGGAAGTTTCAAAGATGTTGTGATATTGGTTTTCTTGTTGGTTACTCATCAAAGTCCAAAGCATATAGAGTATTTAATCATGCCACCGGTTTGGTTGAAGAAACATATGATGTGGAATTTGATGAGTCTAACGGCTCCCAAGGAGCACATGAGAATCTTGATGATGTAGGTGATGAACCATTGAGGGAGGCTATGAAGAACATTCCGGTTGGAGACATCAAGCCAAATGACGATGAAGATGATGTACAAGTGATCAATCCTCCTTCTTAATCAAGTGTGCCACAAGATGGTGAAAAGGATGGGAGAGTAGAAAATGAAGATACTCATGTCTCCCATGAGCAAATGGTGGTACAAGCACAAGATGTTGATGCTCCACAACCTCCCCCTCAAGTGGTTGATAGAAGAAATTCACCTCTTCTACAAGCTCATCCACAAGATCTCATCATAGGGAGTCCATCAAAGGGAGTAATGACTCATTCTCAAAAGCTTGCTTCATTTATTAAACATCACTCTTTTGTCTCTTGCTTTGAGCCTACTAAGGTAGAAGAAGCTCTTCAAGATCCAGATTGGATAAATGTCATGCATGAAGAGTTGAACAACTTCACCTGCAATGAAGTTTAGACTCTTGAAGAGCGACCAAAAGGTGCAAGAGTCATTGGAACAAAGTGGGTGTTCCGCAATAAGCAAGATGATCAAGGCGTTGTTGTGAGGAACAAGGCAAGACTAGTTGCAAAGGGATTCTCTCAAGTTGAAGGTTTAGATTTTGGAGAGACCTTTGCACCGGTTGCAAGACTAGAAGACATTCATATCCTCCTTGCATATGCATCACATCATGAAAAGAAACTATATTAAATGGATGTGAAAAGTGCATTTTTAAATGGCTTTATTAATGAACTAGTCTATGTTGATCAACCTCCCAGGTTTGAAGACCCTAGATATCCTAATCATGTTTATAGGTTGTCCAAGGCGTTATATGGGCTTAAGCAAGCCCCAAGAGCTTGGTATGAGCGCTTTTGGGACTTCCTCATTGAGAAGGGCTTCACCATTGGGAAGGTCGACACCATACTATTCATCAAGAAGCTTGATAGACATATCTTCATTTGTCAAGTGTATGTTGATGATATCATCTTTGGATCATCAAATGAAGATTCTTGCAAAGAGTTTGGTGAATTGATGTCGAAAGAGTTTGAGATGTCAATGATTGGAGAGCTTACATTCTTTCTTGGTTTTCAAGTCAAGCAAATGAAAGAAGGGATTTTCAACTCTCAAGAAAAGTATACTAAGGATCTTCTCAAAAGATTCAAAATGGATGAATGTAAGCCAATCAAGACACCAATGCCAACTAATGGACATCTCGACCAAGATGAGGGAGGTAACACGGTTGATCAAACTCTCTACCACTCTATGATTGGTAGCTTGTTATATTTAACTGCATCTAGGCCCGACATCATGTTTAGTGTGTGTATGTGTGCTAGATTTCAAGCTAATCCTAAGGAAACTTATTTGATTGCCATTAAAAGAATCCTTAGGTATCTTAAGCACAGACCAAGCATTGGCCTTTGATATCCCAAAGGAGCTATATTTGAATTAGTCGGCTATTCCGATTCAGATTATGCCGGTTGCAAAGTTGATAGAAAAAGCACATCCAGAGGGTGCCATTTGCTTGGTAGATCACTTGTGTCTTGGTCCTCCAAGAAACAAAATAGTATGGCTTTGTCCACCGCCGAAGCAGAATACATTGCCGCGGGTGCTTGTTGTGCATAAATTCTTTATATGAAACAAACTTTGCTAGACTATGTAGTAGTTCTAGAAAAAGTACCTCTTTTGTGTGACAATGAAAGTGCAGTAAAACTTGTAAATAATCCGGTTCAACACTCTCGCACCAAGCACATAGATATCCGCCATCACTTTGTTAGAGATCATGTTGCAAAGATTGATATTTCATTAGAAGGTGTAAGGACCAAGGATCAATTGGCGGATATCTTCACTAAACCGCTAGATGAGGTGACTTTTTATCGATTGCGGAATGAGCTCAATGTGCCTGATTTTAGTAACTTCACTAAAAATGAGCTTGTGTTGTCCTTTGCATTGCATTGTGATATACAACATGTTTTCTTTATGGTAATGCACCTAGGGCTTGTCTAACATGGTTAAGATAACCGCCGTAAAAAGCATGTGAAGAAGCTTAACCTTGGATCAAACTTGACAAGCAACTAGATTTACTTTCAAGTATTGCATTGCATATGCATGAATGGTGTTTTGTCGTTTATCTTCAATTGCCCTCTTATTGCCTATTTTATTAAAAAGAATTATAGCCTAAGGCAAAATATTTTGAAAATTTTGAGGGTTTGAGAGAGGTCACTCACATCAGTCCCAATTGGTGTTTATTTGGATCTTATTGAAGTTGGGACTTGATTGAGAACAGGCAGCACGAAGGACTTTGAAAATTTCTGGAAAAAGAGTGACTGGACGCTGCACCAGACTCTGAAGTCAGCGTCCGGTCAGTTCATAGGAGGTGAACCTGCTGCGATGGAGTGACCGGACTCTGCTATTCAGCGTCCGGTCAGATGGTGTTCCTATGTCCGGTCAATCGAAGAAGAAGGAGACAGGTTGCACCGGACTCTGGCTGCTTCCGGTCGGGGTTCACCGAACGCGTCCGGTCGCGATTCCAGGGGTTTTGAACCTCTCTGAATCGACCGGACGCTGGGTGGTAGCGTCCGGTCACTGCCACCGGAGCATTCGGTCAGTAGATAACGTGCGGTTTCTGGATTCTTTTCTCTGTTTCCTTTTCCATCTCGTGTGGACACCATATAACCGCCATGCCCATTTCTCTTTTCCGCACCGCCGTTTGATCCACGCCAGATTCCCAACCGATGCCAGCAATAGAACCTCACTAGTGCCCTAGCCCTGCTCTAGCGCCTGTACACCACCGTCGCTCGCCGTGCCTTCCCACGCTTGCCCCGCCACGCCGCGCCTTCCTGAGCCCACGCACCACCGCTCACCTTGCACGCCTCGCTCTCCATGCCGCCATGTGGCACAGCCCCACGCTGTTGCGCCCTGCCTGCGCTGCCGTGCCTGCATCGTCCACGCCGCGCCGCCGTGCTCCAGTGCCGCCGCCCACGCCGTGCCCTAGCCTACCCTGTCCCTGCCCTACTTTAGTGCCGCATCCAGAGCCCTACCGGAACCCTAGCCGCTGATCCGCGCCTGATCCAGCGCAACATTGTCTCGCCAAACCCTTGCCTCGCATTGCAGATCTGGTGGTTCCCCGAATCATTGCTCTTCTCGTCGATTTGCTGGTTCATAAGGTAGCAAGCCCTCATTTCCAATTTTGTATCTATTGCTTGCTTTCTTAGGGTTTCGTATCTCTAGATATGTTGTATTTATTTGTACATCCTATCTATTCTATCGTGTAGTGAGTCAGTGCCGTTGTGGTCCCATTGGCAGTTATCAGTTAACTCAGGGCCAAGCTCACGAGTATAGATCGAGGACAAGCCTCAAAAGTGATAGTTGGCAGTTGATCTTTGTTAGCGGTAGTTATTCTTTTCAGATCCATCAGATGGCTCATGTAAAGAATGTCGAAGGTGGTCCTAGTGACGAGGATCCGAGGCCCCCGCCTCGCCAGCCTATAGATGCAAAAGGCATGGCGACGAAGAAGTTAGCGATGAAGAAGCGCAAGTACCCTGATGCAGATACAGCGAGAGCAGCCGCAGTTGCAGAGGCCGCAGAGCGCATAGAGAGAGGATGTGCTAGGAGTGGTGTTGTTATTACAGATTAGCTTTCTCCATCTACAAGGGCTGCACTTGAGCAGGTTGAGCGCCATCATGGTGGTCTAGCTAGGACTATCATGGTTGGAGGACGGCGTGTGGCTATTGATGAGAGTCAGCCTTAGGGGGAGTCACAGCAGTAGCCACAGTTAGCAGAGTAGACTCAAGAGGGAGAGCAGGCCGAGGAGACAGAGCAGGCACCTTAGCCATAGCTTCGTCGCTCTGGTCGTACCCATGCTCTAGTCACATTGAGGTCAGAGACACAGTGGAGGGGTTCTCGTCCACCGCCTAGACCACAGGGTCCACCTTCAGTGACTCATCTAGATTTGAGGGCCGCCACGGCCAAGCAGGTGTAGCAGCTCAAATTTATGGACTTTGAGCAGTGGTTCCTGCCGAGGAGGGATGACAGAGCTTCAGAGGGCTTCTACACACCACTGCAAGAAGATTTTTATAATGCATACCTTAACAGTGGGATAGTATTCAGATCTCAGAGAGTGCAACATTGAGTCCATTGTAGTAGCAGTTGGAGAGCATATTCGCCCTTATCTATCTTACCTACCAGGGCTGACAGATTTACTTGGACGGACAGGCTTATATGTTCCATCTTGGGTCCGTGAGTTCTATGCTACACTTTAGATTGACCTGCATCACAGATTCATTCACTTTGCTTTCAGAGGCAGAGATTATAGGCTGATGAGCTCTAGGGTCAGAGAGATACTCAGGCTTCAGGAGCAGCCCATCCGTCTTCATGAGGTTTGCTATGGATAGACAGCGCCTCCCAGACACCCTCATGACGGTCTTTTGCCTCCTATAGATCTAGTCCACCATTGCTTCACAGAGCCTTTTGGTGAGGGGTTGAGTAGGACACCAAGTGATCTCACTCCTACTGCTAGAGTGCTTGATGCTATTATGAGGACACTGCTTCAGAGGATGGGGTATTGCGAGGGCTTGACTCACATACAGCTATGGCTACTGAACTCTCTGATGCAGTAGACTGTGTTTGACATTTGGGATCTCCTATCAGAGATGGAGGATACTATTGCAGAGGGGTTTAGGGGTCGTAGGCAGCTGCCATATGCTCATTAGATTACATTCTTGATCCATAGAACAATTACTGTGAGGCCACCTAAGATGCTGGCAGAGTATAGTGGTGCTACTACATAGTTCCCTGCATACAACATGACTCAGATGATTTGCCATAGTGCAGTGAGGACACCCAGCCAGCCACACCATTGTCCAGAGGTGCCAGAGACTGCAGCCCAGCAAGATGAGACTATCAGGGGCATTGCAGCCACAGAGGAGGAGCAGTTAGATGCTCAGCAGGAGGGGATGGTCGAGAGTGACCACAGCGACAGCTCAGATGAGGACTACCAGGATATCCCTCAAATGCCTCCACGACAACATGACCATGAGGCCGGTAGCTCCAGTTCAGCTCCACCTGCACCGTAGACAGACCTCGCTCTACTTGCCATACTTGAGCGGATGAGGCAGGATCAGGCTCGCCAGGCTCAGGAGACCGCTGCTACATTTGCACAGTTTAAGACTCGATAGGATGAGTTCAAGTGATAGCAGTAGGCGATCCAGCAGCAGCAGGCTATACAACAGCAGCAGCAGGCCATGCAGCAGCAGCTACTTGGGTTTATGCAGCATGTTTGTGATAGCTATTGGGGCTCCACCACCATAGCCTTTGCCCCAGCTTGGTTAGCCTACCACCACTTCTATGACTCCAGCTTTACAACCCAGTGGGCTTTAGAGTCAAGGACTGCCAGCACCATAGTTTCCTTCACCTACAGAGCAGGTGTCCCAGTGGTTTGCTTCGCCAGTGCTAGCCCCGCAGTTCACTCCTCTTCATATGGGCTTCACTCCGCCTCAAAGTTCATCAGTGCTCACCCCAGTTTCTAGGAGCCTTGGTGTTACCTTTAGTGAGTTGATAGGGTAGCCTACTCCACCTGAGCTACATGTCCTAGGTCCTTCAATAGTTGCACCTATTACTGAGACTATAGAGACGCTCCCTTCTTTAGTTGCATCATCAGAGCCGCCTGCTACAGTCATACCTGTAGAGTCTCAGCCCGCACCAGTCCTTGATCCGACTCAGATTGCTTCAGAGTCACTTCTAGCTACAGAGGGTCAAATAGCTCTAAGCTCAGGATCAGATGATGATGGCACATAGTTCCAGCTCGCTCCTCGCACCTTAGCGCCCGACTCATCCGCTGCAGCCCCACCAACCGACCCTTAGGTTTTGGTGTTTGACGCCAAAGGGGGAGAGGGATCGAGTATGTTAGGCTTAGGGGGAGCGACTTAAGGGGAGCTTATTTTATCTATTATATTTGTTTTTTATGTGTGATACACTATTATGCATTTGTGTGTTTACTTTTATGCATCAAACTATATTTATGTGATAGTGATATCTACGTGATCGTGATATTTGACATGTGTGCTCTCTACTTTGAATCTTTTATATGTCATATCACTTGTGTTATGCTCATTTGCTTTGCTTCTGCATTTTACTCCGATGCAAATAAGCTTTATTACTTGTACTCTTACTTATTTCATATCTTTTGAGTACAACATGGTGGCTTGGGTCATATAAGCTTGCCTAACACTTTTGTTCTTATTGTCAAAAGCTTATATGAACTAAGCATGTTAAAAACCTCATCTCTTTCACATACTCGAGGTGGTATTGTCATCAATCACCAAAAAGGGGGAGATTGAAAGCATCTAGGCCCCTAGTTGGGTTTCGGTGATTAATGACAATACATGATTACTGTGACTAATGTGTGTTTTGTAGAGGCAATTAAGTTAGGTCACGGTAATGGAGATCGATTGGGCTATCATGCTGGTCATGCCCCTACAATGGAAATCATTTTAGTTTTTAAAGGATGGATGACAAGGTTAAGGATGGACTAGTTCTAAGTGTCGTTTGGTATTGAGGAGACACTTAGGGTAGTTTAGGACTTTGTTTTTTCCTTTGGTCGTACTATTAAGGGGGGTATGGATGGGTAGCTTGACCTAGGTGAGTCTAGTGGGTTAGGTGTGGTGCACACTTGCTAAATCTAGCACTAGGTAGCTCCTAAAAAGCCCTTAGATCCATTGGAGCAAACTTCATTCACGTATGATTGAGAGTTGGAAGTGAATGGAGGGTCAAAGTTGATCGGACGCTGGATCCGGAGTGACCGGACACTGGCGCAGAGTCCGGTCAGTTCATTTGATCAAGGTGAAATTGTCTGGTGCGACCGGACGCTGGGTCCCAGCGTCCGATCGACTCCAGTAAGGTTCCAGAGAGGGAACATCGTGACTGGACACGTCCGGTCACAACTTAAACACTGGAGATCAGGGAGAACTGACCGGAGCGTCCGGTCACCCCGCAGAGGCACATAATGGTTCGTTTTTCGGCCATGGTTATACATACTTCCTCCATTTGTGTGTGGGGGTACTTTTGCTCATTCCAACAGCTAAGAAACACCTTTGAGAGTGCCAAGAATAGCAAGGTCCTAGTGAGGTGATTGAGATTTGAGAATCCCAAAGAGAGCCCTCATTAGTGAAAGCAAGAGTAGCAAAGTGTGCATCCACCCTTCTCATTAGGCTTGTTGTGGTCAAGTGAGAGTTCATGGTTGTTACTCTTGGTGATTGCCATCACCTAGATGGCTTGGTGGTGATTGAGAGCTTGGTGATCATCCGGCGGAGCTTGTGGATGACCCAACTCAACTTGTGAGCGGTTGTGGGTGATTCACCGCGATGGAGTGTCAAAGAATCAACCCGCAGAGAGCACTTGATCCTTGCGCGGATCAAGGGGAGCTACACCCTTGCGCGGGTGCTCCAACGAGGACTAGTGGGGAGTGGCGACTCTCCGATACCTCGGTAAAACATCGCCACGTTCCTCCTTCTCTCTTTACTTTGAGCATTTACTTTGAGCAATTCAATTCTTGTCATTTACATTCATAGAATTGCCATGCTAGAGTAGGATTGGAACATAGGTTGCTAAACTTTTGTGTGGTAGATCAATAGAAACACTTTCTAGGCACAAGGGGTTAATTGGGCTAACCGTAGGACTTAATTATTGCAAAGAAATTTAGAATTAAGCCAATTCACCCCGCCTCTTGGGCATCTTGATCCTTTCACATGATAAGAGAATCTTGCTTAAACTAAACTCCCCCTACACCTATAATTTGGATTAGTGAATTGATAGGATAAACTAAAAAATTGCTTTAATAAATGTCTTATCATTTCTCTAATCTCTTGCTCCTGATTTGGAGGGTGTCCTAAATGGTTGGTACCTCTCTATTTTCAGATGAACTTGAGATCCAGTCGCGGGAGCACTAGTGCCAGAGCGGTCCATGGTCTTGGCGAAGGCCAAGGTAAAAGTGGTCGAGGCAATGAGCATGGCAACAGGGAGAGCCAAGAGGCCCCACTTCTGGCTCCTCCTCCACCACCGCCACCTCCGATGACTCATGCAGAGATGATGGCGGAGATGTTGGCTGCTCGTCGCAAGTCAGTCCGTGCCATGGAGCTGCTGGCACAGGCTATCGGTGGCTTCGCTTGTGGAGGCCACAGGGGCAATGGTGGGAACAGGGGTGGTGCCCACGGTCCCAAGGTACCCTGCTCTTATCAGGATTTCTCAAAGATGCACCCACCCACGTTCACACCAACTGCTAAGCCTCTGGATGTGGAGCATTGGCTTCGTATTCTAGTGCAAAAGTTTCTGCTCCTCATCGTAACTAGGGAGCAAAAGGTGCACTTTACAGCGCAACAGCTGTTGGGATCTGCTAGTGCGTGGTGGGACACATTCAATGCCATGCAGCCGATGGATCACTGGGTGACCTGGCAGGAGTTTACTGTGGCCTTTAGAGAGTATTACATTCCTGCCTGTGTTCTAAATAGGAAGTTGACAGAGTTTCTGGACCTGAGGCAAGGAAGCATGTCTGTGATGGACTATGTCAACAAATTCAACCACTTGTCATAGTATGCTGGGACTCACGTTGATACAGATGAGAAGAAGAGGAACCGTTTCTATCATGGCCTCTCTTGGAACCTACAGAAGGAGTTATATACATGAAACTACCAGACCTTTGGGGCTATGATGAATGCTGCTATTGCCATGGAGGGATTGCAGTGTGACTCTTAGGTAGAATGGAAGCGCAAGCGGGTGGCTACTAGGTCTTCTAGTCACCCCCATGCTCAAAAGGTATAGGTTGTCAGGTCGGTGCCCTATCAGTCTTTGGGTGGGCATTCATTTCGATAGCCTCAGCAGACCTATCAGGCACCTTCCACCCAGTATCGTGCACTAACTCAGTAGGTGCAACAACAGCAGCCTCAGGGACAGCAGGTCTCACCTCGTTAAGGACAGGGGAACAAGCCTGGTGCTTGTTTCAAGTGTGGCAAGGAAGGCCACTATACCTGGGAGTGTTCACAAACCAGCTTGCCCAGTCTGCATAGACCTTAGCTAACTTCCACCTGATCAAGCGGACAATTATTAAGAAGAAAGTGCCAGTAAGCCATTCTAGACAAGTTAATTTCACAGAGGCTGAGGAGATATTGCAAAATGAACTGGTGATGGTTGGTATGTTTACCATTAATTCCCATCTAGCTTATGTGTTGTTCGATTCTGGTGCATCACATTCATTCATGAGCAAGGGATTTGCATAAAGGCACAATATACCTCTTATGGCTATACCTTTTTCCTATAGAATCAGTACTCTAGGTGCGTGGTTGTGCGTTAATACTTGGATGGACACAGTTGGATTAGTGTTAGCCACTCACACTTACTGCCTCCAGTTCATGGTACTACCAGGGCAAGGCATTGATGCAATTCTAGGAATGAACTAGTTGCGTGTTTATAGGGTAGTCTTGGATCTGAAGCAAAGAGTTGTTGAGTTATGACTTCCTTCTTCTAAGGATAGGATATCTCTTCTTATGCCCATAGATCTAGCCTTACCTATTGCTGCTCATGCTGAAGCTTCTCCTGATCTTGCCTCTATTCCTGTGGTCTGTGAGTTCCCGGATGTCTTTCCTAAAGATCTACCTAGGTTGCCATCGGATAGAGATGTGGAGTTCTCCATTGAGTTAGAGCCTACCACTGCTCCTATCTCCTGGCTCCTGAACCACATGGCTCCGAAGGAGTTGGGTGAAATGAAGAAGCAGTTAGAAGAGTTGTTGGAAAAGGGATTCATCCATCCTAGCTCTTCACCATGGGGTTGTCCAGCCATTTTTGTGAAGAAGAAAGATGGCACCCTTTGGATATGTGTGGACTACCGCCCTCTCAATGTGGTAACCATTAAGAACAAGTATCCTTTACCTCATATTGATACTTTGTTCGATCAACTATCTGGTGCCAAGGTGTTCTCCAAGATTGATCTCTATTTAGGCTATCATCAAATCAAGATTAGACCACAAGATATACCAAAGGTAGCTTTTTCTACTTGGTATGGGCTGTTTAAATACCTAGTCATGTCTTTTGGTCTCACCAACACTGATGCATTTTTCATGTATCTCATGAATTCAGTCTTTATGCCAGAGTTGGACAAGTTTGTGGTGGTATTCATTGATGATATCTTGATATATTCCAAGAACAAGGAAGAGCATGCCCAACACCTTCAGATAGTACTGACTCAATTGAGGGAACAGAAGCTGTATGCTAAATTCAACAAGTGTGAATTTTGGTTAGATCGAGTGTAGTTTTTGGGACATGTTCTGACACCTAAAGGTATCTCTGTAGATCCAAGCAAGGTGCAGGATGTGCTAAATTGGAAGTCTCTCAAATCAGTGCATCAGATTCATCAGTTCCTTGGTCATGCTGGATACTATCGGCGCTTCAATCCCAATTTCTCCAAAATAGCTCAGCCGATGACCAATCTGCTCTAGAAAGATGCTAAGTTTGTATGGAGCCCGGCTTGTGAAGAAGCCTTCCAAGCTTTGAAGAAATTTCTTACCACTGCTCGTGTTCTGGCCCAACCAAATATTGATAGACCTTTTGATGTATAGTGTGATGCCTCAAAGACAGGTTTGGGATGTATGCTTATGCAGGATGGGCGTGTGATACTTATGCTTCACGCCAACTAAAAAAGCACGAGGTGAATTATCCTACCCATGATTTAGAGCTGGCTGCTGTGGTGCATGCTCTAAAAATTTGCTGGCATTACTTGTTGGGAAATAAGGTACACATTCTTATGGATCACAAGAGCCTCAAATATATTTTTACTCAGTCTGAGTTAAATATGAGGCAAAGGAGATGGTTGGAATTAATCAAGGATTATAACTTGGAGGTTCATTACCATCCCAAAAAAAGCTAATGTGGTAGCTGATGCTTTGAGCCGGAAGTCATATCAGGTTGAAGAAACACCTTTGTCTCTCAACCATGCTGAGGTGCTAGCTCACATTACCTTAGTCTTAGATTTACTTGAGCAGATTATTATGGAGCAAAGTCAAGACACTTCAGAAATTCCTAACATCAAGAAATTAATTGCCGAAGGGCGTGGTCCTTAGTTTAGTATTGATGAGCAAGGGGTAGTAAGGTACAAGAATAGATTGGAGGTCCCATCAAATGAGGAGATTAGAAGGAAGATTTTGGATGAAGCTCATCATTCCAAGTTATCTATCCATCCTAGCAGTAACAAGATGTACCACGATTTGCGCCACTTGTATTGATGGTCCAATATGAAGCAGGATATCACCAAGTACATCGCGGAGTGCGACACTTGTGGGAGGGTTAAGGCAGACCACATGCGTACCTCGAGATATTTGCAGCCTTTGTCTATTCCTGTTTGGAAATGAGAAGATATTTCCATGGATTTCATTGTGGGTTTACCCCACACGTCCAAGGGCTATAATTCTATTTGGGTCATTGTGGATCGCCTTACCAAGTCAGCTCACTTTCTCCTAGTGGATACTAGATATTTAGCTAGAAAGTATGCCAAGCTATATTTTGACCGGATTATGACCATGCATGGAGTTCCTCTCACTATCATCTCTGATAGAGGGTCCGTCTTTGTCTCCCACTTTTGGGAGCAACTCCAGGAGTGTCTTGGTATTAGCCTCCTCCGATGTTTAGCCTATCATCCACAGACTGATGGCCAAACAAAAAGGGTAAACCAGGTACTTGAAGATATGTTGAGAGCTTGTGCCATTTCTTTTCCTGAGAAGTGGGACGAATGCTTGAACTTAGCTGAGTTTTCCTACAACAATAGCTATCAAGAAAGCATTCGTATGGCACCCTTTGAAGCTCTGTACAGAAAGAAATGTAGGACACCACTTAACTAGGTTGAAGTGGGAGACCGTGGATACTTTGGGCCTAACTTCATCAAAGAAGCTTGAGAGCAAGTCAGTATTATTCAGAGTCATTTGAAGGCAGCTCAGAGCTGACAGAAAGCTTATGCGGACAAGCGAAAAAGGCCTTTGTAGTTTGCAGTTGGATATCATGTGTACCTCAAGGTGTCTCCTAGGAGAGGGGTGCATCTGTTTGGTGTCCATGGCAAACTAGCCCCTCGATATATGGGCCCGTACAAGGTTTTGGAGCAGTGTGGCCCAGTTGCTTATCGTCTCCAACTTCCAGATATTTTATTGGCGGTATACAATGTGTTCCACGTATCTCAGTTGAAGAAATGTTTGCGGGTCCCTAATGAAGCTGTGGAAATTGAAGGACTTCCCCTCTAGCCTAACTTGACGTATATTGAGCATCCTGTAAAGATCTTAGATGAGAAAGAGAGTGTCGGTGTTTTGGGTCTAGCGGATCCTCAACCGACTAGTGAAAGTGTACTGTGTGCCCCTAATCCCGGATGGTGATGCAAAGAGACACAAGGTTTATACTGGTTCAGGAATAGGTGCCCTACATCTAGTCTGAGAGAGCGATCTTGTATTCCTTGCACCGAGGTGCTTGTAGTAGGGGTTTACAAGCTAAGCGAGAGAGGGAGCTAGTCCTAGGTCTCTGCGAGGAGTGGCGTGGATTGCTTGAGATGTTGATCTCTTGCAGTGAGGGAGCGCGTGTGTTTCAGAGCGTTGTGCATTGCTTGCACCCGTGTGTGTCCATTGCCTAGAAGTGGCCCCGGTCACTCCCTTTTATTTTCAAAGGGAGGCATGGGGGCGGTACATGGATTTGCTATGTGGCATTTTGTGAGCAGAGGCGGCATGTCCGAGCCCTGTAGCTCGTCACTATGGCGGTATGGTCGGTGGAGCGGCCTTGTACTCGGTGCACTGGAGTGACGCGCCGGTCATGCCTGATCCTATGCGACGTGGGAGCTCCCGCGGCTTGACGCAGGGTATGGTGCATACTGCGGATGACGTGCCGGTCGCTGTATTTTGACAACATAGAGAGCTGAGGCCTAGTCGGTGCAGAGGCTGAACCTTTGTGGGGGGCTCGACGGGCGCGAGTCCCGAGGCTATAGAGACCCCGAAGCGGATAGCCGAGGCTCGAAGGGAACAGTTGGTCTTGTACGCTGATTCTGAGGCTACAGGGACCCAGACTTGACTCTCCATGCCACGCTGTCTTTGGAGCAGGGGTTAGGCAGCACAGTGCAGCACGAGCGTCAGTCATGGGCACAGTGCTGAGCACAGCGGCCGGTAACCCCTGCCCTGTCCTGTCCCGGACGGCATGGCATTGATGTGACTCACGTCTCGTCGGCCACCCCGCTATATTGAGCCGTCGTTTGGCTGATGTCGCGGGAGTGGTTGAACGAGTTAGTTGGATGTGACGTCCTGTCAGAGAAATCGAACATGGCGAAGGAGACGGGGTTGTTGCCGAGCCGGCCTCGAGCGAGGCGGAGAATCGGTACCTCATCCGAGGCCTTACGGGCGGGGCCTCGAGCGAGGCGGAGAATCGGTACCTCGTCTGAGGCCTTACGTGTGGGGCCTCAAGCGAGTCGGAGAATCGGTACCTCATCCAAGGCCTTACGGGAGGGACCTCGAGCGAGGTAGAGAATTAGTACCTCGTCCGAGGCCTTACGTGTGTGGCCTCGAGCGAGTCGGAGAATCAGTACCTCGTCCGAGGCCTTATGTGCGTGGCCTCGAGCAAGGCGGAGAATCGGTACCTCGTCCGAGGCCTTACGGTAGGGGCCTCGAGCGAGGCGGAGAATTGGTACCTTGTCTGAGGCCTTACGCGCGAGGCCTCGAGCGAGTCGGAGAATCGGTACCTCGTCCAAGGCCTTACGCGCGGGGCCTCGAGCGAGGTGGAGAATCGGTACCTCGTCCGAGGCCTTACGTGTGGGGCCTCAAGCAAGTTAGAGAATCGGTACCTCGTCCGAGGCCTTACGCGCGGGGCCTCGAGCGAGTCAGAGAATCGGTACCTCATCCGAGGCCTTACGTGCGGGGCCTCGAGCGAGTTGGAGAATCGGTACCTCGTCCGAGGCCTTACGCGCGGGGCCTCGGGCGAGTCGGAGAATTGGTACCTCGTCCAAGGCCTCATGGTTTCGTTCTGGGCCGAGCCCGCTTCGGGTGAGCCAGGATATTGTTCGAGGGGGTTGGGCGGTCTAGCCGAGCCTCGGATGAGGTGGGGGTTTTGCCGACGGTTGTCTCTTGGCTCCGATTTTTACAAGGTCTAAGCAATTTTTTTGGTTCTTGCTTAGGGGACCCCTTTTTATAGTACCCGACAGTAGCCTCTGAGCCTCGGGGAGAGTGTGAGCGCTCTCCCTAAGGTTTTGATGAGACTTGGCTCACGGCAGCTCCTGGTGGGATGGTGTTTCGTACTCGAGGCCTCGGTGGGTGCGCGCGAGTGCACCCGCCGAGTGTAGCACCTGAGGCCCTGGAGGAGTGGATTTATTCCTCCAGGGGCTTTTCTCATGTTGAGTGAGGGGTTTTATCGCGTTTGCCGAGCCCCTAAGTGCGATTTCAGGTCGCTGGGTCTCGGCTTGGTTGCAGGAAGAGCCCCCGAGCCTCGGCTCGGAGCAAGAGGGCGATCAAGAGTTTCCCTATCTTTTTTTGTGCAGCCCTCGTGCATCCTTTTCGTTCGGAAGGAGGGGTGGAGTATGCTAGGCTACCCTCGGTGGGCGCGAGCAGTGACATCTCTGGTGAGCTGTTACCGGGTAAGTCCGAGTGGAGGCCCGTGCCCCATTCGATAGGGTTCAGCTAGCGGTCCAGAGACGCACTCCAAAAGTACCAGAGGGCTTCTTTAGTGGGTCCCAGGGCCGTCCGATTGGCCCCGGGGGCTCGGTGCCTCCCTACGGTGGGATCCCATTCAGAGACCTCCCTGCCGGTCTCAGACACGACTTAGGGCATCCCAAGCAATTGCTTGCTTGGGCCTCGGCCATGTACGGGCTTGTGCATAGTCATCCCTAACTCTGTTTGCCCTAGGGCGGCTGTCAAGACCCTCGGGGGCCCAGCCTTCGAACCCCTAGACCGTAACAGGCTCGGTGCCTTTTATCGTGTTTGCCGAGCCCCCGAGTGCGAGTTCGGGTTGCTGGGCCTCAGCTTGTTTGTAGGAAGAGCCCCCGAGCCTCTACACGGAGCAAGAGGGTGATTAGGAGTTTCCCTATCTTTTTTGTGTGGCCCTCGCGCACCCTTTTCGTTCGGAAGGAGGGGTGGAGTATGCAAGGCTACCCTCGGTGGGCGCGAGCAGTGACACCTCCGGTGAGCTGTTATCGGGTAAGTCCAACTGGAGGTCCATGCCCCATTCGATAGGGGTCAGCTAGCGGTCCAGAGATGCACTCCAAAAGTACTAGAGGGCTTCTCTAGTGGGTCCTAGGGCTGTCTGATTGGCCCTGGGGGCTCGGTGCCTCCCTACAGTGGGATCCCATTCAGAGACCTCCCTGCCGGTCTCAGACACGACTTAGGGCATCCCAAGCAATTGCTTGCTTGGGCCTTGGCCATGTACAGGCTCGCCCATAGTCATCCCTAACTCTATTTGCCCTGGGGCGGCTATCGAGACCCTTGGGGGCCCAGCCTTCGAACCCCTAGACCGTAACGGGCTCGGTGCCTTTTATCGTGTTTGCCAAGCCCCCGAGTGCGAGTTCGGGTTGCTGGGCCTCGGCTTGTTTGCAGGAAGAGCCCCCGAGCCTCTATGCAGAGCAAGAGGGCGATCAGGAGTTTCCCTATCTTTTTTGTGTAGCCCTCGCGCATCCTTTTCATTCGGAAGGAGGGGTGGAGTATGCCAGGCTACCCTCGGTGGGCGCGAGCAGTGACACCTCCGGTGAGCTGTTATCGGGTAAGTCCAAGTGGAGGCCTATGCCCCATTCGATAGGGGGCGGCTAGCGGTCTAGAGACACACTCCAAAAGTACTAGAGGGCTTCTCTAGTGGGTCCCAGGGCCATCTGATTGGCCCTAGGGGCTCGGTGCCTCCCTACGGTGGGATCCCATTCAGAGACCTCCCTACCGGTCTCGGACACAACTTAGGGCATCCCAAGCAATTGCTTGGTTGGGCCTCAGCCATGTATGGGCTCGCCCATAGTCATCCCTGACTCTGTTTGTCCTGAGGCAGCTGTCGAGACCCTCGGGGGCCTAGCCTTTGAACCCCTGGACTGTAACAGACTCGGTGCCCAGTTCCTTAGTCTGGAAGGAATCGGGTGGGGATATTCCCTTCCCATCGGCTGGCAATGGTGGGTGCGCCTTTTGAGGCGGTTCCTCGGGGAGATAGAATGGCGCCTGTCGTCGCTGTGGTCGGATGCGACGCGACGTCTATGGATGGGACATTACTGTGTGTGCACTGTTAATAAGGAAAAGGTGGACGCGTGGTGGTTTAGTCAGATCTGAATTAACTACGCTAGATCTGAGGGAAACTTCCCCGATTTCATCGCCCGTCCGTTTCACTTATGATCTCTAAGTCTGGTCAAGACAATTCTCAGATGCTCTTCATGATCCTCCTCGTTCTCGGAGTACACCAGAATGTCATCAATGAACACAACTACAAACTTATCCAATTCTGGCATGAAAACTATATTCATCAAAAACATAAAGTATGCAGGAGCATTTGTCAAGCCAAAGGACATGACAAGATACTCATACAACCTGTATCTGGTGGAAAATGCGGTTTTCGGTATATCTTGGGGCCTAATCTTGATCTGATGATAACCAGATCTCAAATCTATCTTGGAGAACACCTTAGCCTTGGCTAACTGGTCAAACAGAACATCAATATGAGACAAGGGATACTTATTCTTGATGGTTACAGCGTTAAGTGGCCCATAATCCACGCACATTCTCAATGTGCCCTCTTTCTTCTTCTTCACAAACAAGGCGGGACATCCCCATTCAGACTTGCTTGGCCGGATAAACCCCTTTTTCGATAACTCTTCTAGTTGCTTTTTCAGCTCAACTAATTCATCCGGAGGCATCCGATAGGGTCTCCTTGAAATCGGAGCTGTTCCGGGGATTAACTCAATTCGAAACTCAATATCCCTATCTGGCGGAAGACCAGGTAACTCGTCTGGGAATACATCCGGAAACTCACACACTACAGGAATCTAATGAATAGGAATAACTTCAATAGCACATGTCACACTTATAAGGTCTGTTCTCCGAGGCAATGGTACTTGGAAAGTACCCTCACCCAGGGGATCCTTAAGGGTAAGTACCCGACTTCTTGTATCTATAACTACTCCCCAATCCTTCATCCAATTCATCCCTATAATGACATCCAGAACTAGTCCAGGCATAACTATCAAGTTCACTCGAAACTTTCTGCTACCTAATTCAAGGGTTGCCCCTCGAACCATCCGATTGGTCAAAACATCAGCCCCCGCTGAACTTATACGGTAACCATAACCCAATTCCGTGCATAGTTGTTCATGTTTTCATGCAAATGCTTGACTCATAAAAGAATGCGATGATCCAGAATCAAATAGAACAACTGTAGGGTGTTGGTTGACAAGAAACTTACCAGCAGTTACGGGCTCTCCCTTAGGAATCTCATCCACAGTCATACTATGCACCCGAGCAGTACAGGTCTGCTACTTCTTCTTGGGCGGATAAGGACAGAACCTTGAGAAGTGGCCGGGTTGATCACAATTGTAGCAGGGTCCCCTTACTGTACCAGCAGATCCCACAGCTCCCTTGGAACTGCCCTGTACTGCCATTGCGGCTACCTTGTTGGACTGCACTGCCATCTTGTAAGGCTTTTGTGGTCCTCTGAAATTCTGACCTCTCTGCTGTGGTGGCCTGAACCTAGCGCCAGGTGTAGATGGACGATAGGGAGGATGACCTCCCGCAGGTGCTCTTGCTTGGGACGGACCACCTTCTAGTGCTCTCTTGCGAGTCTTGGCTGTGGTACTGGCGTTGTTGTTCTTTTCCTGCTTTAGACAATCACTAATAAAGTCATTGAATCTGGCGCGGGTGTTGGTACCCACATGCTTCATCATCTTTGGACTGAGTCCTCTCTTGAAACTGGTGATTCTCTTAGCATCGGTGTCAACCATGTTGGGAGCATAACGACACAAGTTGTTGAAAGCATGCAAATATTGCATCACGGTTTTGGTGCCCTGATTCAACGCCAAGAACTCTCCCAACTTCATCTTGGTCAGCCCGGGTGGAATATAAACTCCACAGAAGGCCTCAGCGAACTCTCTCCACGTAATCTGAGCATTTGGAGGGAAGGTGGTGCGATGGTGCTTCCACCACATTCCCGCTGGTCCTTGCAACTGATGTGCAGCATACTCAGTTTTCAATACCTCAGTCATCCTCAACACATGGAATTTATCTTCCATAGTGTTGATCCATTCTTCAGCACCGAGTGGTTCTATTGCTTCCTTGAATATTGGCAGCCTGGTGTCCATAAAATCTTTGAAGTTACTATACTGATTCACCCCATTGCCACCACCCTGATTGTTACCGCGCTGAACATTGTTGGCGATGGTACGCAGAAAATCCTCCATGTTCTTCTGGGATTGTTCCGTGTTGCGCTGACTCCCGAGCAACTGGGCGAAGAACACCTCTGGGGTGAGCGGGGGAGGAGGTGGCAAATGCGGTTCATGGGGGGGCTCATTGTTGTTGATGTGGTTTCCACCACCACCACCGGTCCCAGCACCATTAGCACCGGTCTCAGTGGCCTCATAAGTGGTACGGCGAGTATTTGTCATCTGCATATTTCAGCAACAAGTAATGATTGAGTGAAGCTGTAATAATTGTGAGTGAAGGAAAAATTATGCCGTACTGAATTTACTGGAGGGAATAAATTCATACAATAAAATAGAGGCACAATAATCGCATCCCAATTAAAACAACATCACTAATTAAATTACTTCAAATGCAAACATCGCGTCCAATACAACCAAATTGCCAGCATACATACACTGGACTTTTATGCGTTTAGATATCGCATTACTAGCCAAGTTCCAATCACATGCCAAGTCTCATAAGTTCGAAGCAAGATACATTAGGTTACATGCCAACAAAAGAAAGGTCATCGCGATAGGACCTAAACACTAGCGCAAGGCAAGTAGCCTACTCCTCAGGGCCATCGTCGGGGTCGGAGACGTCACCATCGCCCCCAGGTGAAACTACAGGCTCGTCCTCATCGTCATCGTCGATGTCCATGCCAGCGGCATCTGGAGGAGCATATGGGCCAACCCCATTGTAGAGCGTGTGAAACTCCTCATGCAGGTTGATGTTGTACTCCTCTAGCTCATCGACCCTCTGTAGCAGAAGGTCCCTCTCGTTCCAGGCTTCATTCCTTTTTTGAACCAACTGTCCAATCATGCGGTCTGCATTGTTGTTGGCCTGAGTCAATGTATGCACCCGCTGCATAGCTCTATCACCTCTCTCTACCGCCTAGTCCCGCTGTAAGCTCATATTAGCCAACTGCTCCTGCAAACTAGCTATAGCACACGCTTGCTTCTTCTTCTGCTTTCTTACCTTGAGCTTATCATGACTACGCAAGCCAGTCAAAGTCTAGTAGGTACACTCAAGACCCTGATATTCTCTGATAGCGGCAAACATAGCACTCATAGCATGGTTGTCGCTAGCCTGTCCCTCAGCTGGACCTCTGACCAAAGCACTTCCCTGAGGCTGAACCCAAATAGCATCACGAGGATCATCCCTAGGGAAGGTGCCAGCTAGAGCTGCTGCAAGCTCATTGGGAAATCTGCCCATGATGTCCCTGATGACACGGAAAGCTGCTCCCTCTGCACCCTCAACAGGAGTGTGACCCTCAAACTCCAAGTGCCAACCATCCCATTCTAGAGCATCACCAAGAGCAGGAACTGTGATCTCTACCACTGCAAGTCCATCCTCTGCTAACTGGCTCTCATTCCAAGAGTACACCGGCTCTTGACCCTCTGGGTACCCCACATCATGGAGCACTCTCCAAAGCAAGGTCAGCATGCCAAACTCGCTCAAGAAGGTGTCCATGGTGTGGTGCTCCCATAGGGCCAACAGACATCGAGGTGCTCTTCCTCCGGTGGACTTACGGGTGGTCTGCTTCGTGCGGGCCATCTGTAGCAAAAATTCTTTTATTACCCCGTGGGAACATATTTTTGGTGATACAACTTTTATCAAAATGAGATAATCAATTTATAAGGGGAGGAATGCATGACATGAATGAAATGCACAAGTAATATGATGTATGTACGTATCGTACGTTCTCACAAACTTATGAAATAAATAATTTCTAGCGACGAATTCGGTGGCATACAAACGATCTCTCAAATACGTATCTAATACATTCTACATGATAACGTTGTTATGTACCTGCAGAAGATTCATTTCAGCCCAATTCCCAATGAATGCATAAAAGCAGTAAATTTTTATCTACACACTCTACACAAATCCCCAGATACGCGTACAACGGTAGTAACTACCCGAACCATCATCCTATTGACGGCATCGCCTCAACAGATGAAATACCCACACATGAGATATCTTTGTAAAACATGCGTAGAACATGTAATTACTCCAGCATCATATAAGCATTCACCCTAGATCGGTGGTGTATCCGATCATGCTCTCACAACTCACACTTACCGAGGCATAGAGGAAAATGATCCATACACTACCACTCAAACAAGTGGCACTCATACAATAGCACGCCGTATGAGCGACGAAAGAGAAATATGATGCAAGAACCCCAAGTCAGTACTTAATTAAGCCACCTAGAGTCCTTAACTGGGCATAAAGGATATGACCACTGGCACACTTTTTAGTTTGGAACTCATGTTTTTCAAACGCCTTTTTGTTTTAAATACACTTGTGAATAGTAACACGCTAAACCCATGCTCTGATGCCAGCTGTAACAGAACCGACCAATTATACGAAATTAAGTAAGAAAATCACCCACCAGAGTAGACGATTTAGCAAACTTAAGCCCGTATAACCCGGTAGTCCGTGAAATCACGAAGGATTTCAAACCAACTCACATACCAGCCAAGATCGTAATAAGTTTAGCGGTCACCATCACATATTACATAAAAGTTTGCATCACAGGTACATTAGAGTTTAAACATAGTTATTACAAAACGAGTTCAAATAGAAGTACCGGAAGCCAGTTGTTCAAAACCACACACACTCACACGGAGTTCAAATACAGTGCCAGCTAATGATCATCTCCAACAAAAGCATCAGACGAGATGTAAGGAATGACCATGCCCATGGTCCTAAGCATCACCCATCGCAGGACAAAGGCAGTTGATACAGTAGCCGTAATACATCTACCCATCTACAACAAGTGGGAATAAAACCCTGAGTACGAGAAGGTACTCAGCTAGACTTACCCGACATAACCAAAAATAAAGTGACACCAAGGATTATGAAGGGCTTTATAGTAGGGTAGCTGACTCATTTGCAAAAAGAGGCATTTTTAGCATTTCAAGAACCTTTCCAAAAGCATTATTGTCAAGTTAATTATTATTAACCTGTCGACTACATTTGTACCTATACTAGAGCAAGCATGTGATTAAGCAAATAATGATAACCAATGATCATTAACAACTTCCATAATGTCATATTCATTATAACTGTCCAAGTGTTCCATCAACATTACTACGATGAAGTAACTCAAGTCAAGTGTTCACTATCCAGTGAACGATGGCAATTCGAATCGATTATTAACCAGCTGGTAATTTATTCCTTACACAAACCTCACTCACCCGCTAAAGTGAGGTATTGGTCACCGAGTCAACTATCCAGGAAAATCTCGAGTTTGCCAGGAACCACATGTACCCGAGGGCCGACCGACTGCCTTTCGGTCTTATCATCACGCCCCCATGTCCTACCACACCTGCTCCGGTATAGTGCGCTGCGGGCAATCTACTCGGCCCGAATAATCTCCCAGCTTCGCGGTCGAAAGGTACTTTATTCGGCCAGCTAAATGTAAGGCATGTGTTCAACATGACTCGAGGCCCAACAACGGTCGGTCCTTAATCGACACAGACGGAAAGCACTACAGTCCAAACCCTGTAAGTCTCCATCCGATGTCAACTTCAAATTAACACTTAGTTATACCATGACTACATAGTTATCCAAGCAGATCTAGGTAACCACCTATAGCTCGCAGGTGACAGGAAATCACTCGACTTCTATCGGTCTAAGCTAGCTAAGCATTGACTCGACTGCGGATACCAGGGTAACAAGGATATAGTATAACAAAGGTAAACAAGGTATAATGCAGCAACGGTTGCAAACAACTCTTGAACGTAATGCATCAATTAAAGTAAAGCATTAATTAATAATCGCAAACCGGGGAGAAAAATGCTCCGGGCTTGCCTCTCTCGAAGGAGCTCGGGCGGTGATCGGGGCACTCCGGAAGTTCCTCAACGTCCTCCTCGTCTGCTTCTGTCACCTCTTGTGGCTGCACCTCGAGCTGCTCCTCAGGCTCCTCAGGTATGATGACCGGGCTCTCGGTTTGCGATCCTGTATGATGCAGGTGCGTAAGTGCTTATGTAAAAGGTGCATCGGATGAAATGAACACAATGAATATGCTTGCATGCAAGGTAGTCAACATCATCCAAGAACATGTACTACAAGCACATGTTATCTACTGCATTCTCTTCTACTACTAATATGCTACGCCAACACATCTCATTAAATGCTTCAAAGATACACCAAAGCTTCACTAATTTCTTAATCATGCATAAAGCAACATTTGATTAAACCCTAATTAATAACAGGTTTGAATAGCAACATCTATTTTTATAGCATAGAAAAATCTTAGAAAATTACCATAGCACAGTACTACCCTAAGTAGTTTACCATTAAATTTTTATGGCATTTGGATAAGTGGATTAGCCTACACAAAAATGACAAGCTATGGCATAATTATGGTCATGAAAATACTTTGTACTGTGAAAAGTGTCAAAGAACAGATGTAATATTTTTCCTATGTTCTACACAGTAAATAATCACTGCACAAAAATTATCACATGCATGTTTTATACAAATTTTGCTCTCTAGCAAAAAATAACAAAAATCAGCCATTAAAGGCACTTGAACTACACCTCATAATTTTTCTACAGGACATGCATGGCATATATTTTTCCTAGAAAGTACATTACACAAGAAGAGTAACAAACTTGGAATCATATTTTTCTGATACATATAGGATTTACTAAACATTTTACAAGATATCAGCAATATTAAGAATTAAATAAAGCTCTACATTAAAGTATCTCCAAAATGACATGCAATATTTTTATCATGTAGATATGGTGACAAGGAACACAACAAAATTTGTTTCAACAAATTTGGAGCCATTTTGAGCAAGTTATAAATTCCCAAAGCATTTAAATAGAAATCTGAAAATCATTTCTTAAATCCTTTCAAAAATCAGCCGATGAAAATGCTGGGTGCACCCGGTGCTGTGCACCCAGACCTGAGTCAGGGCGCTGACGAGTGGGCCCCCATGGGTCAACGGCCCCCACCTGTCGGTCAGATCGAAGCAAGGGCGGAGCTGACCGGCCGGCTCTCGCCGACGGTGAGCTAGCCGGCGGCGCGGTCACTACCAGCAGCTCACCCGCGATGAGGCAGACGCGGTGCACCAAGAGAAGGCACGGGAGGAGCTCAGAATGGGGCTCGACGGTGCACATGGCGGAGCGATGGCGCGGCTCACCGACGGCCGGCCATCTCCGGCCGAGAAGGGGCATGAGAGGCGGCACGGGAGCTTCACCGAGTTCGTGCGGTGCTCGTGCGCGTGAAGGGAGAGCGAGAAGGAGGACAGAGGGGTGAGGTCCACGGAGCGGAGCACTCCAGCGAGCTTAGCCACAACTCCGGCGAGAGATTCCCGGGGAAGGGGAGCTTCCCATGGCTTACCGAGGTGAGCACGTGGTGCGCGAGGTGGAGGCGATGCTGAGGGCAAGACGGAGATGGCTCAGGCACACTAGAGCAGCCAGAACGGCCAACTCCGGCGATGTCGCATGGTGGAGGCAAGTGCTACAGCTGCTGCTTGCACTAGCGGAGGTGAGAGAGCGAAGTGGAGGAGTGAGGAGGAGCACAGCGTGGTCGGGTAGGTGAAGGCGCGACAGGAGGGGCGCGCGGGCAGGCCGGGGCTACCGCGCGGCGTGCTTGCCGGCGCATGGCGGCCATGTGGCGTGCGCGCTCTGTCACGGCTGGGTGAGTGCGTGGCGAACAGGCGCGGCGCACGGGAGCAGGAGCGCAGCACGGAGCAGGCCGGGCCGGCTTGCACGGCTGGGCCGAAGGCGAGGCGCGCGGCCCATTTAATGAAAAAATGTTCTTTTTCAAATTCTTTTCAAATCCTTTTGCATTCAAATGAAATTTTGAACTATTTCAAAGTAGTTTCAAAAGTTGGTGTAAAAATGAAAGTTGTTCCATTTTTCAAGATCTACAACTTTGATTTTAAGATCAAAGTCAAATTCTAAATAGATTTTGAATTACAAAATAAACATCAATTTTAATTCAAAACCCTAATTTTGAAGAATTATTTAAAAGCAAAATTTGGCAATAATTTAAATGCAAACTTTGCTCCAATTCGTATCCTAAATATTTATAAGCTATCCTAGTGATCAAAACAAGAAATCATGGCATCCAAACATGAGCATGGCATTTCACATTGTTTTAAACATAATGAATTTCAATCAACTTAAGCACCACATGAAATGATACTTCATTTCTTTCAAAATGAAATGCATGAATGATGCTTATGCATGAGGTGATGATGATTATGCTCATGGGATGAAATGGTAATGCATGCTTAACACCGAGGTGTTATAGTGTACTTCGGGGAATCCATTATCCTTGTCGTCGTCCTTGTCGCCGGCGCCCTTCTTCTTGGCATCGTCGTCGGGGAGCCCGAGCTTGGCGTAGTAACGCCGGAGCATGGTGCATTCTTCGAGGGCATGCTTCACCGGACCCTGGTGGTAAGGGCAGGGTTTCTCGAGCATGTCGTCGAAGTGCCCGGGGCCTCTGGGGCCTCGGGGATTTTTGCGTTCTACGGCCGCGACTAGGCCGGCCTCAAGGACTTCCTGCTTCCCCTGGCGACCCTTTTTCTTTTTCTTGGGGAGGTGGGGAGCCGAGGCCCTGGGGGCCTCATCCCTCTGCTTCCCCTTGGCGTCGTCATCGGGGAAGATGGCTCCAACGGCCTCTTCGCCCGAGGTGAAGTTGGTGGCGATGTCGAGGAGTGCGGCCACCGAGGTTGGTACGTTTTGACCCAATTCTCGGACCAGGTCTCGGCAGGTCATGCCGGAAAGGAAAGCCTAGACTCATCTGGCGCCTGGCGACAACTCTTGGCAACCCGGTGCACTTCTTGGAGAAGCGTCAGATGAAGTCTCGAAGAGACTCATCCGGCGCCTGGCGACAACTCTTGAGGTCCCAGGAGTTCCCAGGGCGCACGTATGTGCCCTAAAAATTCCCGACGAAGACCCTTACCAATTCGCACCAGTCGTGGATTTATGAGGGAGGGAGATGTTCAAGCCAAGCTCGCGCCGAGTCTGACAAGAACAAAGGGAGATTTCGGATGATGAGTAGGTCATCGTCCGCGCCGCCTAGCTGACAAGCCAGGCGGTAATCCGCCAGCCAAAGTTCAGGGTTGGTCTCACCATTTGTAGCACCCAGTTTTAAAGACAAAACTAGATACACACTATATGTGAGCCCAGGAAGTCAAATCTCACATATAGCCACAAATAAGGGTAATATCAAGAGACAATACCTATTACATAACGTATTAGTAAAAGAAAATAACCTCAGAGTAAAGACAGTGGAAAGTTGACTCCGATCTTCTGGCGAAGACTCCAAATCCACAGGGACAACTGACTGGTTGACCACAAGCCTAACTCCTCCAAACCAGCAATCTGGTACCCATCCGGGATTTTTATCCAATGTATAGAAAAATAAAGCAAGCGTAAGTACATGTCATACTTAACAATTATATCATGGGGTTCATGAGGCTCAAAAAGGGCTAACACTGGTTTACTGCGATTAGCTTTAATAGGCCATCTTTTTAAGCAATTGAGTAGCAAAGGATTTATCATTCCCATAAACACATGATTAGGTAAACATGATTAATGTATAGCATAAACAATCAATTATTAGCATCATCATTATCCATTAGTGATCATCTCTATTCCATAAGGGTCCAAGGTCGCTCATGTCCGTGAGCACGTCTGTTATAACAGTTTTATACTCTGTAGAGTGTGTACACGTTCACTGTGAGTCGTGATTTACCCTTTCGCCCGAGGTAGCTATTCTCTTGACCCACTTCCAAGGAAGGTCGGCAGGGTTCACTATGAAGCCTTTCAAAGAATTCGTCTAACAAGTTAGGGCCGCTAGGAGTATATGGCCCATCTCTAGGAGTGGCACGCGTGGGCATCGCAGCACGGTACACACTTCCCAGCAGCAAAGGAAACATACCCTGTGCCTAAAAGGTAACCACTAACAAGCTAGAAAAGATCCTCATACTGAGCTAAAGCCAGAGCCATATGGCCCTCACAGCTGTACTATAAGTCTCGGATGATCGCTTACAGATAAGTCCTTAGGGAGAGGAATCTGAAGCATATAAACACTCCAGCCCCCTGTGTCCATGTTACTAAAAAGTCATGTTTTAATTTTTATTGCATATACCATTAGTCAAGTTACAAGATCATGGTTTTGATTAAGCACTAGCAAAAACTATCCCATGCAATATCCCAAAGGTATCAAGGAATCCAGGATATCAATTAGCTAGGGAATTTACTACAGTTGCCAAGGTAGACACATGCATCATGAATAAAATGATTAATGGTGAATAGGTATCAAGGATGGTCCCATGATATACTTGCCTTACACACCAATCCTTCGGTAAGCTTTAATCCTTAATGTCCTTCTTCTTCTTCTGGATCAGCACGTGTATCTCACCGACTGGACGTAATCGTAGAACACCACACAAACATCCATACACATACATGCATAGCATATAATTGCATCTATATCAGAACAGTACACCAATCATAGAAAAATAAGTAAAAGAGATTGATATACGATTCTACGCATCACTACGAACACACAGTCGCGAGAGGCACGCTAATCAAAGCTACGGTTGAAAAGTTACAACTACCGAGAGATTTGCCTAATACGTGAAAAAGAAAACTATAGGCTTCATTTATGTTAACCATATGAATTCATATACAAAAGATATTTTATAAACAATATGGATTGATTTAAGTCAATTTTAGATTTAGATTATAAAACAAAAGTAAAACAAATCATATTTTATGTATAAAACCTAGTTGCATAATCATTAATCAAGATATGATTTAAACCATGTTATTTTAGAAATATCAATATAGTAAACACTATTGCTAACGCGTAGATCTCGTCGTTATGAAACAAACGCAACTTGAACGGACTATTTCGGAGTTAAAATGAATAAGTTACGATTTAAACAAGTTTTACTTTAATTAAATAATAGATTAAATCTACTCATGAATTTCAAGTGTTGAAAACATGCCTAACAGTTGTATAAACATGTAGAAAATGTAAATACGATCCTAACGCAATTTGAACGGGTCAAATCGGACTTTAAACGCAAAAGTTACGCATGAAATAAGATTCAATGGTATTTCTGTGAATAACTCGAACTCATTTTTGAATTAAAACAATTAAAATCTGAATTTAAATGAATTTTCAACTAGGCATACTATTTCTGGAAAACACAGGGTCTAAAGTGAATAAAAATAGGGCTGATTTGTATTTATTTTGAACTAAACCGGACTGCGGGTTGATTCTACAAAAATCGGAGGGCTTTTCTACAAAAAGAGCGCGACTGATTGGGGGTTTGACTCGTGGCTGCTGACTGTGCGCCACGCGGCAGCTAGGGACTAGTGCGGTGCACCACGTGGGTGGTGGACACGTGCTGACGCGGCGGGTGGACCGGGTCCACGGGTCGCGGTGGACCGGTTACTTAACCCGAAGGGGTATCTAATCGTGGCCCTTCATCGCGAAACCGACAGCGCAGGGCACACGGGAGTATCTCCATCGGCTGCGCAGTCCCGCCGGCGAGCCCTCCATGGCCGGCGGTGAACCGAGCACGGCGGCGGACGTCGGGGAGGCGATTTCGGCCACGCCCTACCCAACCGAGGACACATGGATGATCTACAGGACCTCACGAACTTGATAGGGTACCGCAATAGGGACGGGGAGCTCGTCGGGGTGGCGTTCCACGACGGCGCCATGGCTGGGGTTTGGAGCTCGTGGTTACAGCGTTCTAGCGCACAAATTGACGAACTGAGCACAGAGGAAGGACGAGGGGCTCACCGCGATGCGTCTGGAGGGGAGCGCAGCGTCCAGAAAAGGGTCTGAAGGCGGGCTCGATGGCGACGGCAATGGCTGGAGAGAGAGCACGGCGCGGGTGAGGGCGAATCCGATCCAATCGTGACCAAAAACAAGAGGTGGAGGTACCTACGGGCGCGGTGAATCACTGTGAGGCCTCGGGTGGCTTTGGTGTCGAGAATTGGGGCGCCGCAGCGAAGGATTACGGCGGTGGCCGGTGAGCGTGAACGCGGATAGAGGAAAGGGGAGAAGGGGAGATGTAGCTCGGGTTTTATAGGCCGGACAGCGTGGCGTAGAGGGAAAGGGGAGCAGGCGAATTGCCGCTTGCCTTGTAGGAGCGACGGCGCGGGCGACTTGCCGTCCGGGGCTGCGCCATTGCCGGGGCAAAGAAAGGAAAGAATGCGGGGGAAGAAGGAAAGGAACGGGACGCGGCGCTGATGGGCGGGTCCCGGCTTG